>NC_050574.1:74175105-74452408 GCF_011100635.1 Trichosurus vulpecula | reverse complement strand
CTTAAGTTTTCCCTTCCTTATTTGAATTCATCATATGCATTGTTTCTTATGGCACCATAATATTCCAATCCATTCGGTATCACAATTTGTTTAACCATTCTGCAATCAATGGGGACTTATTTTGGTTCTAGTTCTTCAGTGTTAGGTACTTATTAGCTTTATGACCCTGGGGCATGCAGCTATCCCCATCTATAAAATGGGAGCCATAATAGCATCCCTCTCATAAGCTTGTTGTGCAGATTAAATATGATAATGACTATAAAGCACTCTGCCATCCTTAAAGCACTCTATAGATGTATTATTACTACAAAAAAGAGAAAGAAGGGAAAGGGTGTGTGGGCTGGTATTGATAAAAAAATAATAATCACAGCTCTGAAGGAGATCCTGTGCTGTAGTAGAGGGCTGTTCTTGGAAGTGGGAAGACATGGGTTCAGCTCTTGTCTCTGACACAGACAGGCTATGTGACCAGAGGCTAGTCACTTCAAATGTAAGTGCCCTCAGATGACTTCCTAAGACTTTAAATTACCAATCCGACTCAGTAGGATGTAATAACTGGTCCAGATTGCCTCACCCAAGTAAAACATGACAGTTGTCCTTTTTAGCCAGGTGACAGAATGGATAGAGCACTGGGCCTGGAGTCAGGAAGACCTGTGTTCAAATCCAGCTTAGGACATTTAGTAGCTGTGTGACCCTGGGCAAGTCACTTAACCTTGTTTGCCTCAGTTTTCTTATCTGTAAAACAAGCTAGAGAAGGAAATGGCAAGCCACTCCAGTATCTCAACCAAGAAAACCCCAGATGGAGTCATGAAGAGTCAGACATGACTGAAAAAATGACTGAAAACAACAACAAATAGAGATTTTGAGGTTGGTGGCACAAAGATTACGATCCCCGTTTTGCTGAACAGGAACCCGAGGCTCAGAGAGATTGTGATTCACTAGTGAAGTGTCTCAGTTTACAAATCCACTGGTGATTTAATGCAAAGAAAGAACTCAAATTGATGTGGTTTTGGGCTGATGGAAACCCTGAAATGTCAAGGTACAGGACAGCACATGCCTGGAAAGAATTCACAAACTCAAACTGTCTTCCAGTCAAAGTGGCAAGGTTTATTGTAAGCCAATAGTGAGGGCTAGATTCCTA
Organism: Trichosurus vulpecula; assembly: GCF_011100635.1. NCBI lineage: Eukaryota > Metazoa > Chordata > Mammalia > Diprotodontia > Phalangeridae > Trichosurus > Trichosurus vulpecula. Next base: position 74,451,270 of record NC_050574.1, on the reverse strand, counting down.
GTGAATCTGTAACTTAATGGGGGTGAGACTGAAACTTATGTACAAAAAGGGGACAGCAAAAAGATCTGGATGGCATTAAGGAGTGGTAAATAGCCTAGGGTGGGCCAGGTGCACTGTGAAAGGCCTGTCAAGTATCTAGGTGGGCTGGGGTAGGTTAGATGCCTTGGGTGAGACTCCAGTGATCTGGGCTGTTGAAATGTATGGGAAAATTCAGGGACTGGGTTGCTTCCAAAGACATGGTCTTTTCTTTTTAGGCATCCAGGTACCATCACCCCATCAAAATGGTGGCAACTTGAGGCATCCATTAGGGAATAATTTTTAGTTTTATGATTTATGACATCCCTCAAATATTACCTAATAGGCAGCCTCCTAGTGTGCCCATGGTAGGCCCAAAGGCAAGGTCAATAAAGTTGAATTTCTAGGACTTCTCCAGGCTATTATTGAAAGGAGACAGACCCCTCCTGAGGCTGTCATTTACCTTTGATAACCCTCCTCTCTGGGGCTGTGCAGCCTAGCTCACCAAGCATATACCCCAGGATGACAGCTATTACTCAGATAATTTGGGAAAAACAGAAGTCTCAAGACCATGACAACTCCTATCTTCACTCCAGGACAGGTAGTAAAGTACATAAGAGGTTCAGCTTCTCCTATTTGGGTCCTAGCTTTCTCATCTGTAAAAGCAAGATGTTAGACAAAATGATTGCGAAGGCCCCCTCTGGCTCTAAATTTGTGATGCTATGAAATGTGATGCTCTCTAGCTATGAATCATAGTCTACTTATCATGAACTCAGAAGAATTCCAGTAGCCAGGGTGGGGACAGGGAGGGATTGACAAACTTTCCTGGCAGACACCAGATCATGTGCCTAATAATTTGAACTGTGGACCAGTGGGTGCAGGGTGGCACCCTGGTTTGGGAAGCTACCACCTAGTTCCCTTGAGCCCCTCCCAAAGGAGGAGAAGGAAGTGGCAAAGATCTCCTTGGATGAGTCAGAGGGTATGTTGACCATACCCAGGGTTGGAAAAGGATGATGTGGGGGTCCAGACTAGAGGTGACAATAATAATGATGATGGCTCAGGTTGAGAAAACAATCAATGAGCCTTTGATCTCATCAATGGGGTGCTTGCTCCATTGGTTCACAAGCCAAGTCCTGTATGCCTTCTCATCCATCACATTCTATGGCTTCTCCTCAATTCTTCAGAGGAGCCATCCTCCTGATGAATTTGAGGTTATCTCTGGTTCTTTCCACAGTTCATGGGTATCACTGTAGTACCTGGAGGGATAACAGATATTAGCCCTCTGTCAAGATATTAGGAAACACCCTGTTTTCCAGAACTAAGGCCCAACAACCAAGCTGTGCCCTGAACTTGGCATAACAACAATCCTTTGAGCTCACCCTCTGGATGATCTCAGACACAGCAAAATCTGAGAATTGTTTCATCTAATTATTGTGTTGCTTTGACCAGCACCAGGTGTTCTCTGAGCTTGGACAAGCACTGGACAGCTTGGACAAGTACTCATGGAGCCCAGCTGTGGATCAAATTTGCCTCATTATTGCTGTTACCCCTCATTGTCAGGGCTACTGCTCATTGCGTAGCCATTGGTATAAATATTGAGATCTCCCCACACTGCCTTGGGTCCCCTCACTAGGGGTGGGGACCCAGCACATGTGTCTAATCTGCCTCTTTGCTTGTGAGTCCTTTCCCTTACTTTGAAATTAAACTTCTGTTTGATTCCTGGCTCTCTTGTTTCTAGCGTGCTTTGTTCTGCTCTGGTCATTCATAGGTTAGAGGCCAGTTTGGTCCAACTGACACCTCAAGGGAGACTCAGAGCCTAAGGAAGGTGAACTACTGCCTGTGAAGGCATTCAGCTGTTCACAAAAACATTTTGGCTGCTACAAGCATGTCACTGGGAGTCAAAATAGTCATTGATTTATGAAATGATGCTTTAAAAAAGTTTATTGATTTTCTCTTTATATCACAATAGAGGCAGGTAGGATCATGGCTGGAGTGCTGGTTGTGGGTCTGAAGAGATGAGTTTGAATCCTGCCTTAGTAGCTGTGGGAATCTGAGTAAGTCACTTAACCTCTTTGTCTCAGTTTCTTCAACCCTAAAATGAGGATAATCATAACATCTGTTCCCCAGGGTTATTGAGAGGATCAAATGTGATACCCTATGTAAAGTGCTTTGCAAGTATTAAAATGCTACATAAATGTTAGCCAAGATTATTTCTGAATAGATCTCTCCCACTCTTCCTAACCGAGCCTTCCAAAGTAACAAAGACACTTCACCTGTGTCTGACAGCATATGTAATATTTCCCATCCATAGTCCCCCACCTCACCAAGGAAAGCCAGGAGGTGCATTTTCTCAATCCTTTTCTGGGACCACACTTGATCATTATAATGAAAAAATGTCTAGTTTCTTTTTAATTATTCTTTTTGTTGATATTATTATCCATGTTTTTAAAATTTTTACTTACTTTCCATGGCCTTAGGTCATATATATCTTCACATTTTTCTCGGAATTTCTTATATGCATAATTTCTTACTGCTCAAGAATATTCTATTATATTTGTGTACTCTAATTGTTCCAGCCATTTGCCATTCATTGGACACATCACTTCTTTTGCAGTTCTTTGCTAGAATTCAAAGAGTTGCTGTGGATACTTTGATCTATGTGGGACCCTTTTCCTATTCACTTCTTTTTTCCAGTCCATTATGTCTTTGCTCGATGATGTCTTTTTCTCTACTTTTCTTGTGCAAGTAAACAGAAGCAGAGTGGTAGGGTGAACAGAATACTGGACTTGGAGTCAGGAAGATCAGGGTGTGGATCTGACCTCAGGGACATACTAGTTATCTGACCCTGGGCAAGTCAGTTAATTTCTCTGAACCTCAGTTTCCCCATCTATGAAATGGTTATAATAATGAACAATAGCATATACTTTCACAGGGTTGTTAGGAATATTACAGGAGACAGAGTATGTGAAATGCTTTGAAAACCTTAAAATGAAAAAATAAATGTCAGCCATTCACTGTAGCCTACTTACCCCTACGTGCAGCTCCCCATTATTATTTGAGTCACCTGCAATTGTCATCCTTCCTTCCTTCCTTTCTTATTCCCTCCCTCCCTTCCTCCCTCCCTCCTTCCCTCCCTCCCTCCCTCCCTCCCTTCCTCCCTCCCCTCCTTCCTTCCTTCTCTTTCCTTCCTCCCTGCCTCCCTTCCTTCCTTCTTTCCTTCCTTCCTTCCCTCCTTCCTTCCTTCCTTCCTCCCTCCCTGCCTCCCTCCCTCCCTCCTTCCCTCCCTTCCTCCCTCCCTCCTTCCTTCCTTTCTCTTTCCTTCCTCCCTGCCTCCCTCCCTTCCTTCCTTCTTTCCTTCCTTCCTTCCTTCCTTCCTTCCTTCCTTCCTTCCTCCCTCCCTGCATCCCTCCCTTCCTTCCTTCGTTCTTTCCTTCCTCCTACAAATGAACAGATCCAGAGATAAGAAAGATCACAGGATCATAGACTTGGAGCTGGAAGGAGCTGTTGAAGCCATCAGGTCCAATCCCCTCATTTTACAGATAAGGAAACTGAGACCCAGAGAGATTAAAGGATTTGCCCAGGGTCACACAGCTAATCAGTGTCTGAGATGGGGTTTGAATCCCTATCTTCCTGCTTCTAAGACCAATTCCCTATCCACTATACCATGCTACTTTTTCCAAACCACTCATTTTACACATGAAGAAACTGAGGTAAAGAGTGAGAAAGTGACTTGTCCCATTGAATTTTCTTCCTCTACCAGGTCTGGGTGAGAGAGAATAAGGGATTGTTGGCCTGCAGCATAGTTCCTCCCCTAAGGCTGGCTCCTTTGAGCTCCATGCTTCTTGGCTAGAGTGACCGGGGAATTTTCCCCTATTGATTGCTTTCTGTAATCGAGCTTAACAAATAGAACTTCCCTCAAATGATTCTTCCAGCTAAACTGATAGAAAGCTAACCTTGTTATATTTATTGACAGAACATTGAAATAAATATTATAGGTCTAGAGGGAATGTTTCAGTCCATTGATTTTTTTAGGGAAATAATAAATGGAGCTGAGTCCCTTTGGCATATTATGCTGGGAATAATCTAAAAAATGCTAGGCTTGTTCAACACAGGCCTTGGAAACTCTCCCTCTGGTCCCTAAGGAGCAGTGGCCCTTTTGCATAAATCTGCCATAGCCCAGACAATCAATTTTCAATTTTAATTATTTTCAGGACGCGTTTATTATTTGCTTGTCCTGTAAGTTGAGAGTTGGGCGATTTTCTTGCTCTCTTCCTTTGGGAGTTTGCAGTTGGTAGTGGGCAGAGGCTGGGTGAAGGGCATCTATTGCATTGGCCTGGTGCGGGTCCTGTAAGCTCTACTCCCCTTCTTTGTCTGTGGTACCTCCCCATTCCTTCCCCCCTGGGTTGGAACCTTGAGAGCAAGGTCTGAGAGCTAGGCTGTTCTACCCAACTATGGTCAGAACATCAACATATTCCCTTCCTTGTCTGAGGAGGAGCCTTTCACTTTAATGAGATCATACACAAAACATTTACAAAGCACCTACTGAGTGCTACCTAGAGCTCTGTGATCAGCACTCTAAGACACAGGAAACATAATCAGTGACCTTAGGGATCCCAAAGCCTAGCAGAAGAATATGACATTGACACAGACCCATGACATGAGCAAGTTCATTTGAGAGTGCTACACAATGTCAGAGGATGATGGTCAATACCAACAGTGTGAATGGGGAAGGTGCCCCAAAGAGGTGGTATTCCAGCTGATAGCTTTAAAGAATATGTAGGAACTTAACAAGAAAGAGGAGGATGTTTCAGGCATAGGGAAGAACATGAACAAAGGTAGGGAGAGAAGAGGACATCTCTAAAGAGCACAGAGGCATGTCCTGTTTGGCTGCAATGTAGACCCCACAAAAGAGTAAAAATATGGTATAGTGTCAGATTGCAGAATGCCTGCAATGCCAGGCAGAGAGACATGAACTTGACCAGGTCAGCAACAGGGAACCACTGCAGGTTTTTGAGCTCGGGAGTGACAGGATGGTATTTATGCATAATAAATTTTATTCTTATGGTGGCATAATAATGTAAATAATGATGGCTAGCATTTATATACTGCTTTATGGTTTGTGAAGGACTTATAAACATTTTATTTTATCCTCACAGTAACACCTCCTGTAGATGTTATTATTATCTCCAATTTACAGATGAGGAAATTGAGGCAGCTTAAGGTTAAATATGAACGTATTGAGTAGAGGAGAGAGAGAGAGAGAATGGAAGTGGCAGGACCTGTTAGAAGGTTGTTCTGGGCAACTGGCCCAGGCTCTAGGCTTGAATGTAGCTTCCAAGGTGATTGCTTCTCTCTGCTGCTCACTCTTAGTCACCTTCATGAAGTGTCTGCCCTTTCATCTTATTCCCTTTTACCTTATTCACCTGCTTCATATCCATTTTGCTTCTGCTCCATGTGGCTCATTTCGATAGAAAGAATAGAACTCCTATAGGCATACTACACATGTCCACCACATGGGATTTCTCTTTGACCTCTTTCCAGTCAGGAGGAGATTGTTCTTTCTATTGACTCACGATATAAGGTAAGCACATGCGAAATAGGCTTCATATCCCACTTGGCTGCCCTCCTGTGGACTTTGCCACCATGTCCCCCAGCTGGGTACCATCCCTCACTTTTCAGCTTCCTTTCGAGTGTTGTCTTCATTAGATTGAGAGCTTCTTGAGGATAGGGACTGTCTTCTTCTTTCCCCTCCTCGGTATCTTCAGTGGTTAACGCAGTGTCTGGCATGTAGTGGGAAATTTGAAATATTCATTGACTGACTGTCTCTGTTCTTGCTCTTCTCTGGACTTTTGTTAGCTCCAGAATGAGAGCCAGGTGGGACTAGTAGAAGGAGGATGAGGTCCTGGGACCTGAAGGATGGGGGTAGGGCTGGAAGTTCAGGCTGGGAAATTATCTTGAGTCAATGGGCAAAGTGTAGGCAAGGGGTCTGGAACATTAGGTTAGCAATCCAAAGTGGTGGTGTACAGGTAAGTACTAAAGGACAGAACCAAGATTGGGTTAGGACCAAAGAGGCAAGGTTTGAAGGATGGAGCAGGCCTTGAAGGCCAGGAAAAAATGATGGGTCTGGAACCTGGGGAGCCAGCCTGGGGAACAGAGGGTCTGGTCCTAAGGACTCAGGCAGTCAGCATTGTTCATGGCTGTAGAATACCAGCTTTAGACTTGGTAGTGATAATGCTCTTAATTCTTGAGATAAAGGGATAACTCACCCTCCTAGAATCAAATGTCTCAGATTTTGAAGGGAGCTCAGAAATCATCTTCAAAAAAATCCATTCTGATTACAGAAGTTCCCTTCCAGCTAGATGGTTGGATGAGCCTAGAATTGGGAGCATGTGGTTTCCCAAGAGAGGACGGAGGCAGGTTGGTAGCATCAGTAGCTCATTCCATTGTAACGAAGTTATCCCCAACAATGAGCTAGAATCTGCCTCTAATTGTTCCCAGCTCTATCCTTTGGAGTCAAACAGGACAAGGCTAATCCTTCTTCCACACAACAGCCCTTCAATTATTTGGACACAGAGACCAAGTGCTCCCACCAAATCTTCTACTATTGTGGCTAAACATCTTCATGTCCTTTAGCTGATCTCCATATACCATGGTTTCAAGTCTCCTCTTCCTGGTTGCCTTCTTCTGGAGGAGCTCCAATTTGTCCATAATCCTTCCTAAATGGCAGGGCTCAGAAATATACACAACACTAAAGATCTGTTCTGACCAGGCTGAGATATAGCAGGGCATCCACTTCACCCTGGACATCAGAATCTTGTAGCCCAAGATAGCATCATCTTTGTTGGCTCCCTTGTGACACTGTCGACTCAAAATCATCTTGTGGTCTACTAAAACCCCCAGATATTTTCATTGCCCTCTAGCCGTACATCTTTCATCTTGCCATTGTAAAGTTGATTTTTTAATTTGAGGGCTGGACTTACAAGCTTTTCTTATTAAATTCAGCTCACCATCCTTTCTTACTGAGAGATTTTCAGACCCATATTTTGTCATCCAAAGAATGTGTAGTCTGGTCCTGCTCCCATATCCCAGTTTTGTTCCATCCTCTACTTTGATAAGCTTCACTCATGACCCTGGTAAAAGCAATGAACAGAATAGTGTCGTGGGCAGAAATTTGAAGCAGACACTAAAGACCTGCTTCCATGTTGCCATTGATCCCTAAAGCACTACTAAACCCACCTAAAACACTACCATGTATCCTACATTTTCCACCTCCTACACAAAGATACCATAAGAAGCTTTTCAAGTGCTTTGCTGGAATCTAGATAGCTATGTCTATGGAATTCCCAAAACAATGTGCAAATATTTGAAGGATCTGTGATTTTTGTCTGCATGGGGAACTCCCTATATGAGGATCCCCTTCTCATACAAACTGCAATTTGTCTGTGACTTAGTAGATGAGTTCTAAAGAATTGCTTCAGGTACATAGAGGTTATGTTTCTTATCCATAACAATAATAATAAAAAAATAACAATATTGGCGTCAGCCAGGTGGTGCAGTGAGTAGAGCACCAGCCTTGGAGTCAGGAGGACCTGAGTTCAAATCTGGCCTCAGACACTTGACACACTTACTAGTTGTGTGACCTTGGGCAAGTCATTTAACCCCAATTGCCCTGCCTTCTTCCCTCCAACAAAAACCCCAATATAAATATAACATATAATAATATAGAAATAATATGTAATATAAATAATACTATAAGTAATAATAAATGATGATAGATATAAGGCAGCATTTATTTATTTAGCACTTTAAGGTTGTCAAAGCACTTTATATATGTTGTTTTTTAATTTGATCCTCATACCAACCTGGTGGGGTAGGTGCTATTATCTCCCTTATTACGCAGATGGGTAAACTAAGGCTTTAATAAAAGGTTAAGAGTGTTATCCAAGGTTAAACAACTATTAAGAGTCTGAGGTAGGATTCACATCTAGGTCTTTCTGTCTCCCAAGTCCAGTAATCTGTGTATTAGGCCATTTAGCTGCCTCTGCAGCTGGATGGCACAGTGGGTAGAGTGCCAGGCCTGGAGTCAGGAACACTTGAGTTCACATCTGGCCTCACATGCTAACTAGCTGTGTGACCCCGGGCAAGTCACTTAACTGTGTTTGCCTCAGTTTCCTCATCTGTAAAATGAGCTAGAGAAGGAAATGGCAAACCAGTCCCGTATCTCTGCCTAGAAATCCCCAACTGGGGTCATGAAGAATCGGACATGACTGAAATGACTGAACAGCAACTGCAGTACCATATAGCTAGTAAGAGGCAGAAGTGAGATTTGAACTCAGGTCTTTCTGTCTCCAAAAACTCTCTACGATACAGCACACCAAAGATTTACCAAGTGCCTGTTGAGTGAAGAACACTTAGTAACTGTCAAAAAAGGGGTGGGGAACTAAGCCGGTTTATCTCAGCCAGTGCTTGGTTAGCCCATGCTGGTCCTTGTGATCGCTGTTTCTCATTTTAAGGGCTCGCAAACCAAGCCTTTAATAATCCACGATTCAGTTTTGCTAATGAGAAATGTTATGCTCACTAGTTTAGAGGCTGAGGAATGTACTTTCCTTTTTTTTTTTTTTTTTGTAAATCGGGACAAGAATCGTCAAATTCCAGACTGAGGAGGGATTTTTACATTGGGTTTTATACGGCATTTGTGATGGTAAAGCCCAGGGTAGCCAGTTCAGGCTGAACTGGTAACTGAGATCACCAGGCTGGGGCGGAGGGTGTGTGGGCAGAGGCAAAGCAGTAGCTTCTGGCAGGCCTATCTCGATATCTTTGAAGCTCAACGTTGTGTAAAAGTTAATTTGCATAGAACAGTAAAGATTATCTTTTAGCTACCCCAGCAGGCTCCCAGTTCCTTCCAAATTTGCTTCTAAAAGAAGCTGTCCTTTTTTCCTCTTCCAGATCCTACAATTCCCAGCACATTTGCACAAAACTGAGAAATTTTTCAACAGAGACATACAGTGGTTTTCTCACAGAAGTATATCCAAACCCAGCACCACACACAGGGGGAAACGTCACAAGGAGAGTGTTTTCAGATGACACTGATAAAGAAAACTGTATCCTATCCCGTTCTTTCCCTCCTCTTAGAGCAGCCAGTGTGCCCCGCCTGGGAGCATTCTGCCCAGGAAAACCCAAGGACATCTTTATTTTCCTGAAAGATGTCATGTACTTTCCTAGGTCCAGTGTTGTTCTATACACCTAGAATGTCGCCCTTGCACAACTTTACCTGGGAAATATCTCTAAAGTGCATCTTAAATGCCACCTCTTTCAGGAAGCTTTCCTTAATTACCGTGCTCTTCATCCCACCCTTGAAAACAAACCCTTCACTTGGATCTCAGACAGCAATTTGTTTCCACATCTATAATGCATTTCTCTTGTGGTATTATATACATTGTAGTTATCTGTGTCTGTGTCTTATTCCTTTACTAAACTAAATGCTCCATGGGGAAAAGCACCATATCTTTTCTCAATATTGTATCTCCTCAGGCATTACCATTATGCTCTACAAATAGGTGCTTAAGAAGTCTTTGTGGAATAAAGGAAAGAAGGAAAGGGAGAGGAGAAGAGAAGGAACAAAGGGAAGAAGAGGAAGAAGGAAGGAAGGAAGGAAGGAAGGAAGGAAGGAAGGAAGGAAGGAAGGAAGGAAGGAAGGAAGGATGGAAGGAAAGAAGGAAAGCATTGGTTTCTTGGAAGTTCACTTTTCTGCAGCGCTGGAAGCTTCACAAGGGGATAGTTGTGCCTTCCCAAAATGGTGCCCTAGGCCCACAGGATCATAATAGAGAGCTGGAAGGGTCCTCTGAGGTCACCTAGTCCAGTGGTATCAAACTGAAATAGAAACAGATCCCTGTGGGCAGTGTGTTGACTTAGAAAAGCATGAATTAATATTATTTATATTGAATTGTATTTTCATTTATTTTGTTAAATATTCTTCAAATACATTGTGGTCTGGTTTAGGCCACACTCGGGAGATTGTAGCCAGTGAGTTTTACATCTCTGCTAGTTCAACCTTTGAAAAACACATGGAGGCCATCTGATTATGGCAAGGGGACCTTGGGAGATGGTTTCTATTTCTATGCTGCTCTAGTTCTTGCTGGATGTAGACCTGAGGCATGGTGCCTGAGCTGGTTAGAGTTCTCTTCTGTTTTTGTATGATTGTGGGTAGTGGGAGCCTTTGCTCCCCAATGAATGACAGACCCAGTTCCTGGATGTCTAGCATCTCCTTGACAGGAGAGGCTGTAGACGATCACTTGGGATCTGCTGCCTCTGTGGGACAGTAAGCACCAGTTGGAAGATGTGGGCAAAGGGACAGAGGGAGGGAAGGGAATCCAACCTTCTGCTGACAGGAGTTTGTTGTACTTTTCTTCTAAAAACATGCGCCTCCTGACAGCTTCTGGTCGCAAGTACAAAAAATGGGGAAAAACAGCAGCATGCTGGCAGAAGCCTGTGTCATGCCCAGCAAAGTTCCTTCTTGTATCTCTAGCCCATCCCTTCCCCAGCTGGGAAGTCAAGGGGAGGGGGCCTGCTTCTCCTCCTTTAGGTCTCCACAGAGCCAGAGCCTTAGCAGCCTTGGGACTCTCAGTCCTGCTGTTGGGTCCCCCAGTAGCTTCCCTGGGCTCTCTGCCTTTGGGCTGCACTCCAGGCATGTTCCAGAAGTTCCTTTGCTAGGCCTCCCTCAGTAGCCTGACCGGTCTGACAATAGATTCTATTGACAGGCATTTATTAAGTACCTACTATGTTCCACTCACTGGGCTAGGTGCTGAAAGTACAAAGAATAAAATAAAACAATTCCTGCCCTCCACGTGGTGGCAGATAAGTAAATACAAGCTATTATATAAAGAAATTCTGGAGTGAGGGAGAACTTACAACTGAGGCAATCAGGAAAGCCTTTTTGTAGGAGAAGGGATTACAGCTGTGTCTCATAGTTTTTCTGGGATTGGATTGTGTTTTATTTCAACTTTATTTTCCCCTGCTCCTTGTCCAGCTCACTGAACCAAGCAGCAGGCACTTCAAAGACATCTGTTGAATAAATTAATAATAGCAGGCATTTACATCTATGATCTCATTTGAGCCTCACACATTTAAGACTGGGAGACAAATGCTACAGATATTATTATCCCCATTTTATAGATAAGGAAACGGAGGCCCTGGGAAGTCATGTTACATAGCAAATACTTGCCAGAGGATGGATTTGAACCTGGGTCTTCCTCACCTCAACAGACGACTCTTTCCACCAGACTCCACTGCCTGTCACACCAATGAGACCAAGGTGAAGACTATGTGAAACTGATAAATAACCTTCCTTCTATGGGTAAAATGCTTAGCAGTGGTGGAAGTTGGGAAGGGGGAGGTGTTGGCTATTGATGGATATCCCTAATGGTTCTTTGACCAGAGGACTGTCGGGCTAGAGAGTCATGGAGCCTTTCTAGGACATTCTGCTGTCCTGGATATGATATGCTGTTAATGTCTGGGTGAAAGGAAGGGTAATGGGATGGCATCCATCTATCCATCTATCTGTCCATCCATCCGACAAGAATTTATTGAGTGCCGATTGTGTGTAGTATCCTGCTTTAGGCACTAAGGAGATGCAAAGTTGGGAGTAGTGGCTCCTGCCTTCATGTTTGAATATAGTAGGGGGAATAATACACAGAGAATCTGAATACTCTTAAGAATCTGAGTGAACGTTGTGCACAGCCACAGATATATGGATCCCGTGAGGACCAACCCTGACATACTGCGCTCTTCTCAGCAACCTAAGGGGAAAGGACAACTCCAGGGGACTCAAGATGCAGAATGCTATCTTCATCCAGAGAAAGAACTGTGAAGTTTGAATACGGATTGAGGCGCACTACATGCTCGCCTTTTTTGCTTCTCTTTTGTTTTTGGTTTTGGGTTGTTTTTTTTTTTTTTGGTTCTGTTTCTTCTTTCTCATGATTCATTCCATTGGTCAAAATTCTTCTCCACAACTTGACTAGTGCATAAATTAATTCAATGTGAAGTTATACGTGACAGTTATATGAGATTCCATGCCGTCTTGGGGAGGGAGGGGGGAGGGAGGGGAGAAAATCTGGAACTCAAAACTATGTAGAACCGTGTGTGGTAAACTAAAAATAAATAAAGAAATTAAAAAAAAACAAAAAAAAACCAAAAACAAAACAAACAAAAAAAAGAATCTGAGTGAAATATGGTGGCAGATATAGGAACATCCTGATATTCATCTTGGGAGGGGACAATGATTTACTTCATGTTTATTTCATTCCACACCCATTCCCTCTACCCTGTCAATCGATGCCTGGATTTTGCTCACTCCCAAACTGCCCTGAAAATACCATGTTCTGTTCCCACCCAAAACAGCTTTAGGCAACAAAGCTACACAATGACTGACATTTATAGGTTTATAGAAGAGAACATTAAACTCAATATTGAAAAATGTTTTATATACATTATTGCACTTGAGTCTTAAAATAGCCCTATGAAGGTGGTGCAATATTGTCTTTAATGCTCTATTCTATAAATGTCAGATGGAGAAGAGAATAGGGTCCAGGACAGATTCTTGGAGGAGTGAGTGTGACTTGGAAGAAGATCCAGCAAAGCAGATTGAGAAAAAGTAGTCAGATATGAGGAGAACCAGGACAAAGTAATGCCACAAACACCTAGAGAGTATCCAGGACAAGAAGGTGATTGATGGTGTCAAAGGATCTAGAAAGGTCAAGAAAGAGGAGGATCAAGAAATGGATAATTGGTCATTTTGGAAAGAACAGTTTCTGTTGAATGATGAAGTAGGAAATGTTTAGAAAAGAGTTATAGGAGAGGAGGAGGCGCCAATTGTGGATAGCTTTTTCAAGGAGTTTAGCCACAGGGAGCAGAGACAAAGCTATTCAGGGAGGGTTGGATCAAGTGAGGGTTATTTTTAAGGATGTATAGAGACATGGGCATATTTATAGGCAGCAGAGAAACAAGGAGAGAGGGATAGATTGAAGATTAGAGAGAAAGTGGGGGTGATGGGGAGCAATCTATTACAGAAGATGGGATGGAAAGGGGTCACTTGTGCACGTAGAGGGGTTTGCCTTGGCAAGGAGAAAGGCCATCTCCTCAGGTGAGACAGGGGTAAAGGTATTTGAGTGATGTGAGATGAGGAGGAAAGCTTTTGGTGAATGGCTTCAATTTTTTTTCCAGCAAGGTGTGCAGCTGAGATGATGGGTAAAGGGAAGCCACAGGAGGAGGGATTAAAAGTTTTAGAAGAGATACTATGGGGAGTAGGATAGTGAATCAATTAAGGAAGCATAAAAGATTGCCTTGCTGTAGCAAGGACCCAGTTGAGATTATGTAACATAAATTTGTAGTGGAGCCAGTCAGCATGATTTCGTGATAGACAGGATTTGAACCTGGCTCCAGGTCCAGAGCTCTTTCCACATCACCACTTTACTATTCTGTGACTTGGTGCCTGAGAGCATCAGCTCCTAGGCTAAGTGACCAGGGGCAGAGATTCCACAAAGCCAAAGAAAAGGTGGGTAGTTTTCATAGCCCCAAGCCTAGTCAAGGTACTCTTGTTCCTGCTTGCGTGTTGGTAGGGAATGAAAGTTCTTCATTTCTTCTAAATCAGCATTTCAGATCTCGACATTCCTGGATATTTGTCAAAAATGGGAGAATGAGCTTCCAAGGGAGTTGGAAGAAGCCTGGGATTCAGTTATAACACTAGACATATGAAAAAATATATGATCTGATAAAACATATGATAAAAAGTTTGAGACCTGGAAGGGAAAACCAGGCCCTACCCCATCACTTTACAGATGACAAAATGAGTCCCAAAGAAAGATGGAAGCATCCCCAAGATCACACAGGACAGGAGAAATCAGTATTTGAGTTTGGATCCTCTGATTGCAAAACTCATGTTTACCATAATGCCATCTCTTCCCTCCCCTCAGTCACTTCTATTTTTATGTGCCTGGGACTATTTCTGAAGATTTTTTCATATAAGAACCCTAACTAGGGTCCTGTATCCTTCCTTCCCATTAGACTTCTTTTCTAGTCTCCCCTTCCTCTCTTATGTAAGATATATAAGATAGTTCATGTCCAATATTAACCTGAAGATATGGATAATGTCCACTGTTATTTAGAAGACCTAGCAATTATACAATGATAGGCTGGGGATTTGATTAATGTTTAACATTAGCTGTAATGTCTGACTAACATTAGCCAGAGGAGTTGGTTAATGTCCAAAGGAAACCAAAACTCCATAGAGTGCTCACTGATGGTGTGAACACATATATTCCCTGATGATTGAATTTTGTGATTGGCTTAACAAGTTTTTCTGTTCATATGAGCCTCAGGTTATAGAGTTTTTTTTAAGCAGACTGTGACTATACATGAAATGTGCTATAACACACACACAACACATATGACATGTGGAAGCTAGTATCAGGTATGTACATGCATTGTTCATATGATTATGTGTCTATTTTTATGTCGTTTTACAGATGCCAGAGCGATTTCCTTACAGCAACCCTCTGAGGGAAGCAGGGAAAGGATGATTAACACCATTTTACAGATAGGAATGCAAAGGCTCAGAGAAGGCTAATGATTTTCTTAAGGTCACACAGTTATGTTGTAGCACAGAAAGGGCATGAATCCAGGACTTCTGATTTCTATGAGGATCTTTAAAAACCATTCTGTATAGCTTCTCATGAAACAGAAACATGTCTGCATAAATACAGTACACAAATATATATATATATACATATATATGTATGTATGTAGCACTTAGCCACACTTGTCATACACTATGCAATCTAAAATAAACAGACATACATCACATGCACATCATAGGACACATATAGCAAAACACATGCACACTGTACATTCTATAACGGAACAATAAATGATGAGCAGGCAGATTTCAGAAGAACCTGGAAAGACTTACTGAACTGATGTGAAGAAAGACTTACTGAACTGATGCAAAGTGAAATGAGCAGAACCAGGAGAACACTGGACACAGTAATAGTAACATTGTGTGATGATCAACTGTGAATGACTTAGCTCTTCTCAGCAATACGATGATCCAAGAAAATTCCGAAGGACTCATGATGAAAAGTGCTATCCACCTCCAAAGAAAGAACTGATGTAGTCTGAATACAGATCAAAGTATACTATTTTCACTTTGTGTGTTTTTTTCCTTTTGGTCTGTTTCTTCTTTCACAACATGACTAACATGGAAATATATTTTAAACGATTGCACATATATAACCTATATCAAATTGCTTACCATTTTAGGGAGGGGGTGAGGAGGGAATGAGAGAGGAAAATTTGGAACTCAAAAATCAAAAAATGAATGTTAAAATTGGCTTTACATGTAATTGGAAAAAATAAAATGCTATTTTAAAAATGTACTTTCTATAATACACGCGTGGACACATGCATGATTCCAAAGAATACACAGAAATCTATGGAGAAGTTTTTAAAAATATTTTCAGATTTCAAAATGTAATTTCATTTTAGAGACAGCAGTTTGCAAGTGTAATCAGAAGGTGCTCATGGGTCACCAAGTAATAGGGTCTTCCTGGGGAGGGGACAGTTATAAGGGTCAGATGATTGTAGGATTTAGAATGTTAAGGCAACTGAGAGATCCCTGGGTCCAAGTTCTAAAAATCACAAGTGTTCTGGAGAGTGGTGGGGCAGAGTAGGATAGTGGGTGAAGCCCTTCCTGCTGTGAGCATCAGGGTTAGCCATGGGTCAAAGGGGACTCTGCCATTTTGGGTTTCTGGAGATGAAAGAAGAGGGAACAACGAATCATTGATTTAGAGTTGGAAGGGACTTCAGCTATCATCTAGTCCAGTCTTCTCATCTTACAGAGGAGAGAACTGAGGACATGAAGGATAAATGATTTATTCAAGGTCATGCAACCGAAAAATGAAAGGGTTGGAATCCAGGTCCTTTGATCCTAAATTCAATATTCCTTCTACTGTCTTCAGATGAGAAGAAAGAGAGAAAAAACACTCAGGGACAGCAAAAGTGAGGGACAGTTCGTGGCAAAGTTGAATTAAGAAGAGGCTTTACTCAGGCCTGAGAAGGAGACAACTAGCTCTTTGTGGGAGATTCTAAGGGAAAAAAACCCAGTGCTTTTCTTATCCATAGGATTCCAGACAATTGGGGAGAGGGGTGATAGGAAGGGAGAGGATAGGGAAGAGACAGGGTCTGGAGAGGAAGAGGGGAGGGATGTTGTAGAGAAGGTAAAATGAAAGGGGTTGTGATGTAAGGGAAGAGAGACCAGAGGAGAAAGGAGAGAAGAAGAAATCAGTGTGAGAGGACCTGGGGGAGAGGGGAGAGGAAGAAGGAAAGGGAAAGAGGAGTTAGGAGAAGATTCATTAAAAAGGAAGAGTGGTAAGTGAAGAGAGAGGGGACAAGAAAAGAAGAAAGGAGAGGCTGGAAAGGGAGATGAGAAGAAAAGATTTAGGAACAGGAGAATGGGGGAGGGAAGAGAGGGAGAAGAGAAATCAAGTTCTCCTTTGAATATACCAAGTCTGACTGATGAGCAATTGAAATTATCCAGGCACTTATAAAACATCTTTAGATCCTCAATGAACCTGAAGAAAAAACCAAAACCAAATCTTATTATCCATTTTTACTTCCCTCCAAAGTCCCAACATCTTTTCTCTGGAGGAAATAAAAAATGCTTCCCATCCTTCCTTTCTGGCTTAAAAAATCCTGACACTTGTCTTCCTCCATTGAAAGAGAGAACTGAGGCTGTGAAGGTTAAATGATTTACTCAAGGTCATGCAACTGAAAAATGGAAGGGCTCGAACCCAGATCCTCTAATCCTAAATTCAATATTTTTTTTATTGTCTTGAGATGAGAAGAAAGAGAGAAAAAAACACTCAGGGACAGCAGAAGTGAGGGAAGTCTGGAGGCCTGAGTTCTAGTCTTGATTCTGCCCCTGACTCTTTGTAGGACCTCAGGCAAGTCCCTTCTTCTCTCTGGGACTTACTTTCCTCTTCCAGAAAAATCAGGGTTAAAGAGGATTGGACTGCATCAAGGACCCTTCCAGCATTAAGATTGTATGAAGCATTTACAAGGAGAGGTGGGGTGGGGATCTCACAACCCTGGTATCCCTTCCCAAGCTGCTTGAGTTTGCTGGAGAGATTTAGAGCCCTTTAACTGTAATATTTTTTTGGTCTCAGTTTTATGGCTTTAAATATAACAGTAACTCCTAATAATCGATATTGCTTTAACTATAATGTCTTATTTATAGATGCAGCCCCTGAGTTTGCATATGGGCTCCCAGCATAATGCAGCCCAATGCATATTCTTTCTCCCCGCAACAGCGACCAGGGATCTGTCTCACCCCCTGGACAAAGATCATGGAAGATCTATACAGCTTGGGGGTTTTAAAGCCTCCTCTCCCCCATTCCTTCTCCTGAGGCTTCTCTGGGAAGGGAGGCCACGCATCTCTCGCATGTAACCCAATTGTCACTGCTAATGAATGGGGACGATGTTCTAGCTGTCTGCCGCAGCAGAAAAGGATAATGAGACCCAGGCTGAAACTCACACATTTAAATCAGCCTGCACGATCTAGCTGTGGAGGTACAAAGGGGAGTGTGGGGGGAACCCAGGGGTCCCTCTGCCCCAAAGCGGGTCCGGGAGGGAGGACTTACACGGTTAGGGTGTCCAGGGGCAACAGTCATGATGATAAATTGATTACAATATGGGTGACAGTGATTTACTTCTCCTTGATTTCTCCCCACTTGGCTGAACTGGAGTCTCATGGAGAGCTTTTAAAGAAAAGACTTCATTTGGAGTTTTCATAACAGCATTTTGCTTTAGGGACGGCAGATTCCAAGTGTGATCTAGTGACCTCATCTAGTTTGGTATTCTCATTTTACAGAGGGGGAAAACCAAGGACATATACAGAGGTTAAATGATTTAGCTCAAGTTCATGCAACTGTGAAAAGTGTCAGAGCAAGGACTTGAACCCAGGTCCCTGACCCCTAAATCCAATATTCCTTCTGTTGGCTCCAGATGAGAAGAAAGAGAGACAGACAGTCAGGGCCAGCAGAAGCAAGGGAGAGTTTCTGGTGAATGGAGAAGAGAACTTGGGTTCTTTGTGGCCAATTCTAAAAACCTCTCCCCTCCCAGGTCTTTTTCTCATCCATAGGATCCCAGGGAATTGGGGAGAGGGCCTGGGAGGAGGGATGGTAGGAGGGGAGGGGAGCAGAAGAGGGCCAGGGAAGGGAGAAGGTCTGGAGAGAAAGAGGGGCTGAGATTTGTGGACAAGGCGAGATGGGAGGGGCCTGGGGAGGTGGCTGAAAGGGAGACAGGAGTGGGTATGGGAGGTGGCTGAAGGGGAGGCGGGAAGGGGTATGGAGGTGGCTGAAGAGGTGATGGAGGTGTCCTGGGATCACTGAGGAACGGAGGGCTCCTGGGAAGGGGGATCATTATGAGAGGCAGAGGTTAAGAGGATTTAGAAATGGGGCTCTTAACTCTTCTTGTGTCATGGATCCCTCTCCAAGGTGGGAACTTAAGAGACTTCTTTCTGATATTGGCCGTTCCAGAGTTAAGGCCTGCAGAGGTCAAAGTTGGAGACACGCATAAACTTCATGAAGTCACCATGTACAGAGCTGCCAGGCTGGTAGCCCACTCTAGGCTGAGGCCCATTGCAAGGTGGGGGTTTGTGAAGGAGGCTGTGGTGTGCAGTGGAAAGTCTCCTGCACTGGGAGTCAGGAATCCCTTGTGGGCTCCAGTTCCAGCTCTGCTGTTGGCACTCTGTGTGACCTTGGGCATATCCATTCTGGGCCTCAGTTCTCCCCTCTGTCAATGAGGATAGGGTGGCCTTAAGACTCCTTCCAGCTTTGATATTTTGTCAATACTAATGACTCTCACAATAAAGCTGATATTTAAATGCTACTTTCAAGTTCACAAAGCATTTCACACATTTCTTTTGAGCCTCAAAATGACCCATTGAGGTGCTGATATGAATCTCATTTTATCGATGAGGAAACTGAGGCCCAATGAGATTAAGTGACTTACCTAGGGTCATGCAACTAGTAAGTGACAGAGGCTGGACTGGAATGACCATAGTTGACATTTATATGGTATTGTAAAATTTGCAAAGAGTTCTGCAAATATTATTCTTATTTGAACCTCACAACCTGAGGCTTAACATAGGTTAACATAGGATCACATAGGAAATATCCAAGGCAGAATTTGAACCCCAGTCTTCCTGATTCCAAGTCCAGATCTCCATCCATTATAATATACTGCCTCACAGCTGTTAATTCTGCAATGGGCTCCTGCCCTGGCTTGTCCCAAATCATCACCAAAATATGGAGACAGCCAGACTTTGTTGTGGAAAAGCCAGGCATTCCTCCCCCTAACATCATCCTCCCAGAGCTTTTCTCTGCTGCCCTGGAAGGCCTCCCTGGAGGCAGCTGGCATAGCCCTTGCCCCCCTGGCTGCTGCAACCTGTCACGGGCGCTTCCCACCCTACAGCTTCCCCCTGAATGCTGAGATGACCAGCTGGGAGGGGGGTTTCCTCCTCAAGGGCCCCTAAGGAGCCCCTAAGATGGCATCTTGTCGAAGCAGGCACTTTCAGGAGGTGCTGACAATTGGGGGGCGGGGGGGCAGGTGGAGGAAGAGAGAAATACATTTTTAAAGATCACCTGGAGGCAAATATAATATTTATACTTATTTATCCTCACAGCACAAGCGTACGGCCCCAAACATGTCTAATGAGCAGGAATTGCAAAATGGCCCATGCGTCCTCCTTGTCTGCCGGCTCAGGGGTCTCTTGGCAGCCTCATGGAGCTGGATTTCCAACGCTATGACCGCTGCAGGCAAAACTGCTATAAGTAACACCAGGCGTTGCAGAGTCCCCAACTCCCAATGGTACTGAGCCTCAAAACTGCCAACCCAGGGAAACAAGTAGCAACCCTCCCCCCAACCTCCCCTCCCCCCACATGCACACACATACATGGACAGGCAATCCAAACATGACTACGTGCAGACACACACAGGGACCTGCACATGTGACCATGTGTGCAAAAAAACATACACTGACACACTAGGCATGCTCACACAGATGGGATAATGAGAAACATGCACATCTGTGTAAATATACAATGCATGTGTAGACATACAGGCATGAACAGACACACACGTGCCCACAAATATACATCATTGAGGCCATGGCCTCCCTACAGGTCAAGCTTGTCTCCTAGAGGTTCATGTGCCTCCAGGAGATGGGGAGGATATGTTTGCATGGGACCTCCATTCTAGTGCTAAGCTGGGAGTCATAAGGTGGAGCCTTTCATTGCTGACATGGGGTTGGGGGCAGGGCTCTGAGTGACGGGTGCCTAGAAGGCCATGATCTTTCTTGTTGAAAATGTTTGTGGACACCCGAGTCTCCAATTTCTATCTGAAATACCACTTTCTGACATTTGTGAATCTAGTCTTGTCTTGAAACTCAAAAGGATTAGAAGACATATAATCTGTGAGCATTTAGAAAAGAATGTGGTGACTGTGGGAGCCAACATGGATTCTCTACATTATGACATTTCTTTCATGGTATAGTAGAAAGAGTTCTGGATTTAGAGTCAGGGGCCTGGATTTAAATCCTGGCTCCTCCATTTGCTAGCCTTGTGACTTTGGGCACCTCCCTTAACCTCTCTGGGCCTTAGCCTCCTCACCTGTAAAACCAGAAGGTTGGACTAAAAAACCTCCAGGGTAACTGGGATTAGTAGAGTAGGGAACCAGCATGAATATGTACACGAGGATGTACTAGTAAATGTTTAACAAGCGACTTTCTGGAAAAACAATGTACACATGGCACACTTTGAGTTTGCTCTTCATAATTAACATTTTCTCCATTACTTTCTTTAGTCTAGACCAGGGATGGGGAAGCTGTGGCCTCAAGGCCATATGTGGCCTTCTAGGTCCTCAAGTGCAGCCCTTTGAGGGAATCCAAATTTCACAGAACAAATTCCCTTAATAAAAGGATTTGTCCTGTAAAACTTGGACTCAGTCAAAAGGCCACACCCAAGGACCTAGGAAGGTTCCTCACTCCTGGTCTATTGTGTTTGTCCTTTGTTTTTGAAGAGGACCATGACATCAGGGAAATGGCGACATGACTTACAGTTGACTTAGATTTGAGTGAGGGAGGGCTGTGCAAGGTCACCAGCCTCACTTTCTCCTCCAGAGCCATCTGGGTCCAGTGGTCTAAACAATCAACAAAACAATAAATTAAGTCCTGATTTGTGACATTTGTTGGTTTCTGAGATATCCGTACTCACAACTGAAAATTGAACAAATGGCTCTCTGAACCAATTAGAACTAGTTTCAGCACACTGCTGGCTTTAGGGTATGTGACTGGAGTGAAGTGTGTGATGTGACTTCTTACAAAATCCTTGGATGAGGTAGTGAAATGTAGGCTGGACCACGGTTCCATTTGGTTAATTAGCAGCAGCTTTCTGAGTTGCCTCATTTTGGGGGGAGAGTGGAGAAAGCAATTGGGGTTAAGTGACTTGCCCAAGGTCACACAACTAGTAAGTGTCAAGTGTCTGAGGCTGAATTTGAATTCAGGTCCTCTTAACTCCAAGGCTGGTGCTCTATCCCCTGCATCACTTAGCTGCCCCAAGTTGTCTAACTTTTTAAGGATCTTTGCCTGATCAATCCTGGTGTTCGCCAGCTGGGAAAATCTTGGATGTGTGCCTGCCTGGAACATTAGATGATTTCCGAATATTCTTCCTCAGGGCTTGAGATCCCACAGGTCACATGTTTCCATCCTGACTTCTTTCCTCTTGGGGCTCCCAGGTAGTTGCCCAGGGAAGAGAGGGTAAATATGACCTTCTTCTGTAACTATCAATTGGGGTGGAGCTCTGACTCTCCTAGCCTGCCATTCATTGTATGGTTTGAGGTCTCTCTACGTGACTCCACCCTCTTTTACCCCATGAAGGAGGCTCTGCCTCCCCCTTGCCTCCTATGCCCAACAAGTCTCTTGACTACTTCTTTCCTTCCACTCTTTAGTCTCTGTCACCCTCTTCCTGGCTGTTTGCCCAGACAGGATGTCCCTCTGTGATGGGGCTGCTGCAAAGGTCACAGTGGAAGTGAGTTCTTGGGCACGACTTGGGGTGTAGTGGAGGGTAAGCCAGGCCTAGCTCCAGCCCCTGTGCATCCCCTGGCAGAATATAATTCAATGGAAATGAAAGAAGAAAAGGGGAGGGGGAGCAGATTGGGAAATATTTCAGGGAGTACTAAAGGCTGAGGCTCTGAGTAGACAAAGGCCCATTTGTCCTGCCAAACTGGTGACTAAAGTGACCAAAATGGACAGGAGATCTTAGTGACTGGTGCATTATTGGCTGCTAGCATTTAGAACTAGAAGGAACCTCAGAGGTCATCTAAATTAGCTCCCTCGTTTATACACCATAGTCCTACAGATTCAGAGCCAGAAAGAACTTTACAAGTCATCTAGGTCAATGCCCTCATTTTACAGATGAGAAAATTGAGGTCCAGAAAAGAGGGGTGACTCACCTAAGGTCACATGGGGAATGGATAGAGCACTGGGCTCAGAATCAGGGAGTTTGAATCTGGCCTCAGGCATTTACTAGCTGTGTGACCCTGGGTAAGTCACTTAACTGTGTTTGCCTCAGTTTCCCCATCTGTAAAATAAGCTGGAGAAGGAAATGGCAGACCACTCCAGTATCTTTGCCAAGAAAACCCCAAATGGTGTCACAAAGAGTTGGACACAGCTGAAATGACTGAACAAGAGCAGAGGTCACATAGGTATTAAGAAGCAGAGCCAGGATTAGAACCCAAGAAAACTATTATAATTGAAGAGAATCAATCATGCCCTTTTAGGCTATGCATGAAAACAGCAAGCCAGTCAGTCAATAAATATTTATTAAGTACCTATTATGTGCCATACTCTATACTAAGCACTGGGGATACAAAGAAAAGCAAAAGTCAGGTACTCACAATTTAATGATGGAGACAAGAAGCAAACAAGTATGTGCAAACAAGCTATATACAAGATAAATAGTCAGTTAAGTGATGATTGAATTCATTGGTGAAGGACTTCTGAGAATCCTTTGCCTTTTGCTAGGGGAAGAGAGGAGAGGCTTCTCTTTCTCTCTGTCTATCCCTTCTCTCTCTCTCTCTCTCTCTCTCACATCCCTCTCAATACGTGATGAGCTTGTGAACTTCCAAAGGTCAGCATATCCAGAGTTCCCATTGGCATAATCATCAGCGCCCCCAGAACAGCAATGGCTGACAAGAGCATCATTGTGAGGAGATGAAACACCAAAGACAAACTGGATGCACTGAGGAAAGGCAAGAAGATCAGCACTCTAAGAAGACACCAACTTTTGGAGCCTAGCAGAGAGCAACTCCTAAAAAGAACTTAATGAGAATGCTGTGAAAGGACAAAAGGCACGGGAAGAGCTGTCTTCTCATACCTCTTCTTTGGGACCAATCTCGTGTCTTATAATTTACTAGCATTTGATTTTGACCATTTTGTGGTTGTTCTCTCCATTCACATTGTTGTAGTAATTTTTGTTTTCTTGTTTGGCTTTTGTTTCCTTGGCTCTGCTTACTCCACTCTGCATCAGTTCATGTAAATCTTCCTGAGCTTCTCTATATTCACCATGCTCATCATCCTCTTACAGCACAGTAATATTCCATTATGTTCATGGACTATTCTCCAAACTATGGGCAATAACTTTGTTTTCAGCTCTTTGTTACCATAAAAAGGAAAGTCCTTGTAAACCTTAAAGTGTTATATGAAAGTGAGTCACTATTACATGAAAAAAAGTTACATATCAACCAAGCCCATGCATTTAGGTCCACAAGGGACCTTCTTGAAACAAAACATTTCCCTTTGTTTTCTAACCCAGGGTGTTGACTCTAAGAGCAGAAATGGTTAATTGAATTTAATTCTCGAGGGCAATGACTGTTTCATGTTTGTCATGTCCTCAGTACTTAACACTAGTAGGTACTTAATAAAGGCTTATTGATTGATTGAATTCAATTCCTATCACAGGATTTTTTTTAGCTGGAAAGGATCTGAACAATTATCCAGTCCAATGCCATCATTTATGGTTGAGGAAACTGAGCCCCAGAGAGAGAAAGGAACTTGTCTAAGGTCATACAAGTTGTTAAATGGCAGCGCTGGGGGTTTGAATCTAGCTCTTCTGGCTCTAAACTCTGGGCTATTCTTTGAGATCTTGATGGATCTGTGATCTGTTTAATGTTGGTACTCCCTCCAATATTACAGATCACAAAACATCTAGGCCTTCTCCTTCTGTGTAACTCTTGCCCATATTCTCTGGTAAATCCAGTGTCCACAAGCAGCCCAGACCACCCAACCTTCTAGGGGCCTTCTTCTAGCACTCTGGCTGTGGGTACCATTGGAGCCTAAGGGTTTTTGCCTTCCCCTTCCCTCCAATGCCCCACCAAGTCTCTTGACTGCTTCTTTCCTTCCACTCTTTAGTCTCTGTTACCTTCTGCCTGGCTGTTTGTCCAGACAGGATGTCCCTCTGTGATGGGGCTACCACAAAGGTCACAGTGGAAGCTAGTTCTTGGGCATCTACTCCACTTTTCTCTTGCCATGTGATCAGACCACCTTCTTTTCCAGTGGCACCACATTTTGATGATGTCATTGGCACTGGGTCTGTTATGCACATCTTTGATAGCCATATGATGCAGCTGACTCACGTCCATTGCTACTCTGATGCCCCATCATGACTCTAAGATGTCCCTGAACTCTTGAAGGTAATGCCAGTTGAATTTTGGCTCATTCCACTGAAGATAGAAAGGGTTTGAGTATGGCCCCAGAGATAGACTGTGCCTACTTCTTGTGCACCAGCCTAGCCAGGTAGGAAGAAGTGCATCACTACAGTGGGGTGGTCACCACAACTCATGATGCTAAAAAAGTACAAAACAGCCCTGTGCTCTTAATCAAATTAAATGCAACCAAAAGCAGCCACCAATTACCTGCTGTGGGTACAGATCCTGTGATGGGTCCTGGGGGAGATGCAAAACTTGGCTAAAAATGGTCCTCTCTCTCTAGAGGCTCATGGTAGAGTAGAAGGTTAAGCTGCTAATACATAATACACATAGGACTAGAGAATGGACCTGTGATTCCATTGTTGTAGTGAATTCTCAGATGAGGGATACCCCTCTACCAATTCTGGTTGTGTCCTCTCTGTAACCTATGGTCTTAGAGAGTTGTCCAGAGGACTGAGAGGTCAGGTGATTTGCCCAGGGTCACACAGCCAGTCTGCTTCAGGGGTAGGATTTGAACTCAGGGCTTCCTGACTCTGAGGCCAATTTTCTATCAACTATGCCACAGACACTTCTTCGTAATATACCTGCATAACTACAATACACAAAGATACATAAGAGGTGCAAGTTAATTGCTCAGTGAGGTGTAAAGGGTAGAGTGGTGACAGATGGCAGGATTAGGTGAGTAGGGAATAAGGGAGGGAGGCACCTAGGATGAGAGAAGATTTGGGGGTCAGGCTGGGGCTTTAAAGGTTCCTGAAGGAGAGATCAGGGCATACCTGGATTCTGCATTTTTATGGGTCTGTAGAGCAGTGGATGCTAATAAAATGATGATCTAAATAATTAAGAGTCATTTAAATATTCATATGTTGTTGGGGGCAAGGCTTTTCACCAACCACAATGGGACAAGCTATTCCTGAAGCTGGCGAGTTTCTCCATCAAGGTTGACTTTATCTGGGGGAGAGACATTGCCTTGCCCGGGTGTGCCCTGGAGATGAGACGCTAGGATGGCCACCAGACAGTTGTCTAATATACAACTGTAATATTCCTGCTTGATAAATGGTAATCTCACTGGCAGCCGACATCTATGAGTGAGCTTGAAACAATATTGGAGGCATTAGTCTCATTTGACTAATGCTTATCTATATTTTATACTTTTATGTCTCTAAAAAAGATCTCTTCTTTGTTAACATGGGGATGTCTTGGCTAGTCACTGGGAATGCTGGTGCCAGCTACAACTGGCTGGGATTGGCTGTCAGATGGTCACTTTGAGCTTGAGTTCCAGGGCTAAAAATGTTCAGCTGTGTGACCATTGGCAAGTCCCTTAACTACTCTGTGCCTCAGTTTCCCTACTTGCAAAGTGGGTCCTTGCTACTACCTAGCATTTGGAGAAATTATACTTGTATTACCTACCTTCAGGGGTCATTGCATAAAAGCACTTTGTAAATGGTATAGAAATGTTATGAAAATGGAAGCTTATTATTTTGATCTCAATTAATGACATGCTGTGGGACTGTTTGTGATGTAGCATAAATCTTGTCAACTCCCATGTCTGTTGTGCTTTAAGGCTTGTGAAGTGGTTTTTTTTTTCTTTCTCACAGCACCCTCTGGGAGACAGGTAATACGAGCATCATTGGCCCCAAGTTATGGATAAGGAAACTGAGTTTTAGAGAGATGCTGTGACTTGGCCAGGATCATACTACTAACGATACTTCAGACGATGACTTGAAGCAGAATCTCTCTTGGCTCTAAGCCCAGAATGCTTCTACTGCTCCACACTTATGAGGTAGGAAGGAAGAGAGATGGACTGGTCACACTGGATGGTTTGGTTCAGGTGCCTGTGAACTTCGGCCTGGGAAATGGGGAGAAGACAGAGTCTTGAGACATGGAGCAGAATGGGGTCCACTCACTCCTTGGTTGGCCGTGGTTGCATTGTTTACCCCCATCAGCCTGTGAGCTGGCTGGACGGCCCCTCCCTTAGCCCAGGCAAGTGGAGGCCTAGCCTATCCTCTTCCGAGGAGGATCAGGGAAGGGCGATGGCCCTTTTCATCTGCCAACCACTTTGTGTCATCTAGTGTAATCTTTTCTGATTTGTGGCTCTGATGTCCCTCGCTAGACTGTAATCTTCCCGAGGGCAGGGTTACTCTTTTCTATGTTGCTATGTCTTCCTTTTCCTGTGTCTATTATTTCTCCCTCTTCCTCCTTGATCAGTCACCAAGTATCTTTTAAGCTCTTTAATTAAGAGATGGAGGTGAAAAGGGAACACATTTCAGGCACAAGGCACCCCTCACGATACAGAAGCGAGAGATGGAGTGTTATGTGTGAGGAACAGTCAATAAACCAGTATAGTTGGAGTGTGGAGTTCATGGAGAAGAATAAGGAAGAAAAAGCACAGGAAAAAAAGAAGGCAAAAGAGTAGAGAGCAAAGACGATTCGGAATCAAGAGCCCTGGATTCAAATCCAATTTCTGCTGCTTACTCACCGTGTGACCTTGGGAAAACTATTTTTCCTTTCTGGGCTTCATTTTCCTTCTTGGCAGAATAAGGTTGGGGGTAGGGGATGACGTATGAAAGCTCTCCTCAAGGATCTAAAGGCTGGTCATGGAAGGAAGAATTAAATTTGTTCCGTTAGCTCACCAAGGAAAGAATTTTGGGCAATGCAAGGTTGCTGGAGATTGGATTTGAAGTTGGAGGATTTATTACTAGTGTAGACAAGCTGCACAGCTCTTAGTGCAGTGCCTAATAAATGCTAGCTGATTTCACCTCTCTAGACCTCTATTTCTTCATCTCTAAAACCAGGAGGCGAAGAGAAGGTAGGTATGCAAGAGACATTTATTAAGCACCTACTATGTGCCAGGCACTTTGCTAAGCACTCAACAAATTTTATCTCATTTCTTCCTCACAGTGGCACTGGGAGGTTGGTGGTATTATTTTCCCCATTTTACAGAGTATAAGTTGACTTGCCCAGTGTCACACAGCTAGTAAGTGAGAATGATATGGTGGAAGGAGGACTGGATTTGCAATTAGATCTGGATTCAACTCTTATCTCTATCACTTATTACATGTGTGACCTTGGATAAGTCATTTCATATCTCCAGGCCTCAGTTTCCCAATCTGTAAAAATGAATCATTTGGCTTAGGTGACATCTAAGTTTCCTTACAGCTCCAACTCCATGATAAAATTATAGAGAGGAAAATTTTAGTTTAAATAAAAGAGAAAGATTCCTGGTATTAGATCCTGTCCAATGGCAGACTGAGCTAACTCAGCAGGCTGTGATTGTTACCCTGATACAGAGGTCTCCTAGGGGAAGTTGAAGGGTCACCTGCTGGGGACATAGAAATTCCTGCTCAGGAATCAACTGGGCAGATGCCCTTCCTGCTCTGAGAGGCTGCTATGATCCCATGAAGGGAGGTGGGAGCTAGACGGTTTCTAAGCTCCCTTTCAGTCCCAAGGCTGCTTGCATCTTGACGGCTCATGTCTGTAATATTAAATGAGAGCCACATACAAAGAATTAAAGGTGCTCAGATGATGACATTATGGAAGGCTGAGGGCAGTGGAGGAAGCTCCCCTGGAAGAGATGGGCCTGGGAGGAAGGCTAGGGGCAGGGGAAGAAGGAGGCATTTGGGTAGGGAAATAGGGGAGTGAAGGTGGGAACGTGCCCAGTGTTTTCAGAGAACAGTACAGACTGGCACAGTTCTTGGCTTCTTGGACTCGGGGCTGGTAAGTTCCTTTTGAATGTACAAATAATAATGACTATTGCTTATATTTGTATGGTCCTTAAGGGGCCCAAATGACTGAAATGACTGAACAATAACAGGGTTCCAGAGCTCCACAAAAGCTCAGTAAAAGAGGCTGTGTACAGGAGTTATTTTTCTTATCTGACAGATGAGGAAACTGAGGCTCAGAGGGTGAAATGACTTGTTGAAGATCACTCCCCTGGCAGGGCTGGGATTTGGATGAATTCTGGTCTTCTGACTCCTAGTCTAATGCCTTTGTTGTGATTGTGTACACACGCCTCCTGTGAAGACTCTATGGATGGTCTGTATTCACTCAGCTTCTGATGGCCACCGTAAGAGGACGCCATGACCCCGCCCCTTCCAACCTTTCCAGTCTTCTTATGCCTTATGCTCCACCATGTACTCTTCTATCCAATGACACTGGCCTCCCAGCTGTTCCACAAATAGCAAAAGACCCCAGCTCCCAACTTCGGGCATTTTCTCCTGCTGTCTTTCCTATCTTCCTCTAAGTTTCAACTAAAATCCTATCTTTTACAAGAAGACTTTCCCAGCCTTTCTTAATTTTAGTGCCTTCCCTGTGTTAATTATTTCCTATTTATTCTCTATATAGCTTATCTTGTATATATTTGCTTGCCTTAGATGGTAAGCTCCTTGAGGGCAGGGACTGGCTCTTGCCTCTTTTTGTGTTGCCAGCACTTAGCACAGTGCTTGTTGCTGTTTAGCTGTTTCCAGTTTTAGTTGTGCCCAACTCTTTGTGACCCCTTTTAGGGTTTTCTTGGCAAAGATACTAGAGTGGTTTGCCGTTTCCTTCTCCAGCTCATTTCACAGATGAGGGAAGCAGGGTGAAGTGACTTACCCAGGGTCACATAGCTGGGGCCATATTTGATCTCAGGTCTTCTTGACTCCAAGGCTGGTACTCTATCCACTGTGCCACCTAGCTGCCCTTGGCACATAGTAGGCACTTAATGCTTATCAGTTGATTGGTGTCTGCCCAACAGCAGTAAGATCCTCATAGAATCTCAGAGATGAGAGGAACTATATGGAGCATCTAGCTCAATCTCCCTTTCTCTATAAGAATACACTTACGACATTCCTGACTTACCTTTACAGATTGATTCACACTATCTCCCCTCATTCACTTTATGTTTTAGCCAAACTGACTTCTTTGCTTCTTTCTGAATAGGGAGATTTCATTTCCGATCTCTATGCCTTTGCAAAGGCCTTCCTTCATGCCCAGAATGCTTTCTTACCTTTTCTCCATCTCTTGGAATCCCAAGTTCCCCTCAAGGCTCAGCTTGGGTTCCACTTGGGTTCCATATGTGGTCTTTCTGATCCTCAGAATGTTAGTACTCTTTCTCTGCTGAAGTTGCTTTTTATCTATGATGCACTAGGGAGTTTTCTGCTAGGTTGATTGGCCCTTTGCAGTGATGAAGGCCCAGGTGCTGGCAATCTATGCTCATCCTGGAAGTTGTTCACTCCACCTAGCACCAGGGGGGTGCCCAGGAGAACACTAGTTTCATGGTTTTCAGAGAGCTGCTATGTCTATCCTACAGCTTGACACTTTGGTGGGTGGCAGCTGCTCACCTCTTTACTGTAGGACTGAGCGGTCAGCAGAGATGAATGTAACTAGAATCTTGCTTTGATCACCCACACTCTGGGAAACTGCCCTTTTCTCTGGTCAGCTGTATTTCAATGCGCTCTAATTATAAGAACAAGGGATAATAAAGTTGACTACAAACATTATATTATCATATACAATCTTTACTTATGAAAAAAAGAAGCAAAAAGGATACAATCAAAATTAAAAAAAACTACCTCATGAGGCTACATACCTGAAGTCTCTCTGAGATGCAGATCCCTTGCAACCAGTCTATAGGAATGCTGCAAACCTAGGCATTCCCAGCCACGGTTCAGATGCCTAACTTCATCTGCTCCCAATGGGGTACCCTTATAAAGCAATCATGTTCCATTTGTGTTTTCTCTTCTCCAAGTATTGGATTTATCAAGTCTCTGCATTAACCTTTCCATATCAACTTTTTCATTTATAGCCCCCCAAAGGGTCACAGTCAAGTCAGTTGGGGATCTTGGGAACCAGAGTGACTTAGTGTGATCTCTGACTCTCTTGCAAGAGCGGGGACCAGAAATCTGAATTCAGACAGGATTCCTCCTCTGGCTGCTTTTCTTTGCTAATGGGTGTTCCATTTTGTCCATTTTTTGGATTCTCCTATTTCTTCACTTGTCTTATGAACAGCCTCCTTCTCAGAGGCACAGTCTTGACTCTTTAGCCTTATCAGGGGAAAGTGGCTGCAGGCTTTCTCCATCTCAGTAGCCACTGTATAGAGGAAGGAAGGCCTGGCTTCTGATCCTGCCTCAGACACTTATATGATTTTGAGCAAGTCAATTAATCTTTCTGGGCCTCAGCTTCCTTGTCTAAAAAATGAAGGAGTTGGACTCAATGACTCCTAAGTTCTTGAAATCCGCCTGTCTTTTCAGTTCTGAATCTATGATCTTAGGGTTTTATGTTTTCCCTTGTGTGTGCTCTTACCCAATTTTCTTCTCTGCCTATTTGACTTTTTAATATCCTCTCTGGCAGCCAAGACCTGATCAGTTCCCTCTTCCTCCCCATCTTCTTAACGATGGTGGCAAGAAGAGAAGGTGGATCAAAGGTACTACTTATCTAATTTGTATTTACTTACCTGTGTGCAGTAGAACGTAAGCCCCATGAGGGGAGGAATGGTTTCATTTTTGTCCTTGTATCCCTAATGCCTAACATAGTGCCTGACACATAGAAGGTATTTAATAAATGCTTGTTGAACGTGAAACTGAAAGCTATGAAATTATAAGTGAGTTTGGTGCCAAAGAAGAGGTATGAGAAGGTGCCTTCCTCCCTTTGTGGAGAACAATGGATATGAGTAGGGGTAATGCTGGACTTTGTGAATGTGTTGGACTTTTTTCTCTTTTTAAAAAAAATTCTTTGTTATAAGAGATGGCACTCTGAGCAGGGGATATGTTGGGACATGCAGGTGATGTGAAAAGGTCAACAATAAAAATTTAAATTAAAAATATTTTTGAATTTAATTGAATTCATTTGACAAGGAAACCATCCAACTTTTATGGGGAGATCTTCAAGGACCAAGAAATGACCACCTCTTCTCCCAGGTAAATGCTTTGGTTCTTTCAACCAATCCTTTAACAGCATGGCTTGTAGTCAACCTTATTATCCTGGTCACCCTCCTCTGGGTATGTTCCAGCTTGTCCTTGATTTCCAGGGGGGCCAGGGATCTCTAACTCCCCAACTTGGCCTTGTTCTGCCCTGTAACACATAGCTTCTTTTGAGAGAAACCCTGCATTTGTCATACCATCCAGTGAGAGCTAAAGCCGCCAGCGTAACTCTGCCCATATGGGCATCAATCATGGGCTTCAGTGACTTGGAAACCAGAAACCATCCTAGGTGGTCATGGCTGAGCCTACGACAAAGAGGCTGCTTCAGCCACAGGGCGGCATTTCAACCCCATTCCAGGGAATTTAACAAATGGAGGAGGAAGTTGTAGGTTTGCTCTCAGACCCTTAAACAGGGCCATATCCTTCCCTCATGCTACACCCCCCACCTGCCACCTCCCACCCCTAGAGCCTGCTATCCCCCATCCCTGCTCAGCTCCACCGGCCTGGCTGTAATTACAGGATATCTGCTCCCTCCGTATAAATCTAATAGACTTTTTGGCCTTGTCAGATTAAAACTTACCTATCAACCCGCCGCAGTCCTCTAGATCTCCCTAAATCTGTACTGAGGAGAGAATTTATGACCAGGAATTGCATTTTGCAAAATGATTAAAGTTACCAAACAGCCATAAAAAGTTGCCCGAGAAGAGATGGTTTTTTTGAAAGTCAGCTTAATTTATAAGGGGTGGAAGGTTTATTGTCATTTAGAGTCCGTAGTGATGCAACGATCCCACATTCCGCTGCAGATGTGCACAGCTGCACTGGCGTTTATGTCTTTTACATGTTTTTAAATTGCCCTGTTTGGAGCAGGGGGCCTTCTATAGCATGGAAACCACCCAGGCAGGCAGGCAGGCAGGAGGCCGACAGGCTGCTTAGGAATATGGACTTGGAGAGCTGGGAGGAATCTGAAACATCATCTTCCTGTCCCATGCCAATCAAATGGTCAAGCAATCAACAAGTATTTATTAAATGCCTACTGTGTGTAGTGCCTGTGGTAGGCACTGGGATGTAGTGGCAAGGGCTTTGGACTTGCAGTCAGGAAGGCCTGGCTTTGAATCCCACCTCTGATACTTGCTAGTTGTGTGACCCAAGGCAAGTCACTCAGCTCTCATGGGCCTCAGTTTCTTCGTTTGTAAAATGAGGGAGGTGGATTTGAAAGCCTCTAAGGTATCTTCTGGATCTAAATCTATGAGCCCATGATACATGGCATCCTTCTGGACCTGGCTGCACAGTATCTTCCTCATTCATAGACAAATGTCGTCTTCATTTCTATCTGGTCCTTTTTTCTCTTCTCATACAACCACCACACAAGTGCAGGCTCTCAGCACCTTACACATGGACTATTGCAACAGTGTTTTGATCGGTCTTCCCATTTCAATTGTTCTTCTATTCTGCTGCCAATCTGATCTTCCTAGAGCACAAGTGTGGCCATGTCAGCCAACCACTCAACATACTGTTGTTCAATTGTTTCAGTCGTGTCTGACTCTTTGTGACCCCCTTTAGGGTTTTCTTGGCAAAGATACTGGAGTAGTTTGCCATTTCCTTCTCAAATTTATTTAACAGATGAGGAAACTGAGGCAAACAGGGTTAAGTAGCCTGCCTAGGGTCACACAGCTAGTGTCTGAGGCTTGATTTGAACTCAGAAGTGAGTTTCCTGACTCTATCCACTGTGCCACCTAGCTGCCCTCAATAAACTCTAGTGGCTCCCTATTACCTCTAGGATAAAATATAAAATCATTTGTTTGGCTTTTAAAGACCTGACTCTGAACTCTTGTATCTACTTGATAGCAGTGTTCTCACCCTGGAGATGTCTCTGCCCCTGTGACCCTCTCTTCTGCTTACTGAGTTCCTAGCTGGGATGACCATTTCAGGAGATACCCAGACTATCCATGATAATTTCTCCTTCAGTTTCACGCCTAACTTTCTGGACTTTTCTGCTTCCTCACCATGAACTTTGCCCCCCTTGCCTCTCCTCCCTTTTCCTTGCTTTCTAGCTCCCTTTATGTGTTGTCTTCCTCTATTAGTATGTAAGCTCCTTGAGAGTAGGGACTGTATCCTTTTGCTTGGATTTGTATCCCTAGTGCTTAGCACATTGTAGGATTTAATACATGCTCTATCATCTATCTATCTATCTATCTATCTATCTATCTATCTATCTATCTATCTATCTAATCTATCTACCTAATCAATCACTCTGTCTGTCTCTGTATCTCATCTATATATCTATCTATCTATCTATCTATCTATCTATCTATCTATCTATCTATCTATCTGTCTATCTGTCTGTCTGTCTATCATCTGTCTACCTGTCATCTATCTAACATCTATCTACCTATGTCTCTCTGTCTATGTTTGTCTATCTATCTATCCATCTACCTATGTCTATCTGTCTATATTTATCTATCTACCTATATCTCTGTCTGTCTGTCTGTCTGTCTCTTTCTCTCTATCATCTGTCTGTCTGTCATCTATCTATTTATCTATCTATCCATCTATCTACCTATGCCTGTCTATATTTATCTATCCCCCTATATCTGTCTATCCATCTATCTATCTGTCTGTCTGTCTCTCTCTCTATTTGTCTGTCTATCTATGTCTCTCTCTATTTGTCTGTCTATTTATCTGTCTGTCTATCGTTTTGTCTGTTTATCATATATCTATCTATTTATCATCTGTCTACCTGTCATCCATCCATCCATCTGTCTGTCTGTCCGTCCATCTGTTCGTCTGTCTATCTATCTACCTAGCTTTCTAATCCTCCTACTTTCTCAGTCTTTTATTTTTGACTGCCTTAGGTTCAACCCTACATTTCTTCTGTGGCCCCATGGTGTAGTAGATAGAGAACTGGACTTGGAGTCAGGAAGATGGGTGTTGAAACCCCACCTCAGATACTTCCTAGCTGGGCAACCCTGGGCAAATCACTTAACTTCTGTGAGAGGAGGTGATTGGACTTGGTCAGCTTTAAGACTTTTTCCATCTCAAAATTAAAAAAAATGCCTTTATGATTACCATAGGATAACAATAAAGATAGCTCAAATTTTTATGGTACATTACAGTTTGCAAAAAACCATCATCCCCATTTGTTTTTGTCTAGACCTGTGATTTCATCACTGTAGGGAATTCCTAGCACAGAAACTCTTTGTACCTGATGCACCTGCAAATCACCTGTAACTTATAGTCTTAGAGACTTGCCTGAGTGTCGAGGAGTTTGGAGACTTGTCCAATATTATACAAGTGGTTTGTATCAGAGACAAGACTTGAACCCAGGTTTTCTTGACCAGAAGTTGATCCTCTGTCCACTACATCCACGCTGCCACTTATCTGTCTTTAAAAAAGAAGAAAACTGAGGCTTAGAAGGTCAATCACTTGCCTATGCTCTCAAACTAGTAGAGAAAACATTTTGGGCCCATAACCCCAGGGGCCAGGGGATTGAAATCATCCTCTGCTATGTCATCGTTGAGAGGCAGCGAACTTTAGCAGCTACATGTTCTAGTGGATAGAATTCTGGGCCTGGAGTCAGGAAGACCTAGGTTAAAATATGGCCTTAAATACTTGCTAGCTGGGTGACTCTGGGCATGTCATTTTACATTTCTTGTTTTCCATTTCCTCACCTATAAAATGGGGACAAGGAAAGCACCTCCCTCCCAGGGCTAATGTAGGGATGAAATAAGACGACATTTGTGAAGCACTTTGAAAACCTTAAACGCTATATAAGTTCTAGCTACTATTATTAATACAGTCAGAAGATCTGGGTTCAAATCTCAAGACTGCTGCTTGTTAGCTGTGTGTCCACTGGCCAACCATCTCACCTTGATTTGCCTCGGTTTCCTCATCTGTAAAATGAAGGTGTTGGGCTTGATGACCTTTAAGGTTCCCCTCCAGTTTTAAATCTATGATTCTATGATCCTTTGACTCTGGGTCTAGTACTCTTTCCAATGATATAATGTAATATCTACAAACATATCAATAGTTCAGGAAACCAGAGGACTATCAATTTATGGACAGCTGTAGAGAGCAGAGGCAGGGTTTTAAAGCTCAGATTTCTAATTATAACTGGCTACTTAAAATGAATGATTCCTCAACTTTCTAATCTAAGTTGGTCTCCTTTAAATTTCCTCTGGGACTCCAGGAAGTGCATAGTCACCTTGGGCAAGGATGGTCATGGTGTGACTCCACTAGGGTAGTAAAAGGGAACGGTCACTTTCAACGGTCACTCTTTTACAATTGCAAGGATAAAGCATGTGTTCTATGGAGACCTTGGTTAAAGCTTTACTTATGCTAACTCAATTCATAGCATCCTAGATAGAGAGCTAGAAAGGACCTTAGAGGCCCTTGTATTTCACCCCCCTCATTTTACAGATGAAGAAATAGAGGCCCATTAGGCAAGACACTTAACCTCAATTGCCTTGCCTTCCCTTCTCCAAAAAATAAAGAAATGGAGGCCCAGGGAGATGAAATGACAAGGTTACACAAGAAGTAAACATCAGAAAGCAGAATTCAAATGAAGGTCTTCTGAATCTAGACAAGGCTGTTTCTGATATTCAATTCAATAAATTCATGCAACAAAACAATATATTTTCAAGAGGAGGAGAGTACTAATTACTAGGGGAATCACAAAAAATCTAATGTATGTAGTGACACTGATCAGTGCTTTCAAAGAAGCTAAGGATTCCATTAGGCAAAGGTGAGGAAAGCATGCATTCCAGACATGAGGGACCACTTGTGCAGAAGCGGAGTGTATTTGAAGATCTTTCTCCTTACTGATTGTAGAATTTTTGTCCTTGAAATTGTTAAATTTAACCATGCTGTGTCTTGGTGTTTGAAGCATAGGGTTTTGCCCTGGAGGTGATCTGTGGATTCTTTCAATTGATACTTTGTTTTCTGTATTTAGAAGTTCAGGGAATTAAAAAAATTATATTTCTTATACTATGGTGTCCAGATTCTTTTGACTTGTCATTTTTTTGGGAGGCTCATGATCCTTAAATTTTCACTATATACCCTATCTTTTGGATCAATAGCTTTTTCTTTTTTAGAAAATGTGTTCTTTAAACATGATAACCTTTTGCTTTCCTTATCTTAGATTGTCTGTCACTTCAGTGTATTTGTATGTCCCATCTAGTGTTCTCTCTTTTGCTTCTTTGGAGAAACTTAGAACTATAGATTCAAGTTCTTCTTTCTGTCATTTCTGTTGTGGAGACCAAAAGTCCAGCTATCTGTTCCCTTCTAACTTCCCCCAAGATTCTGATTTCTCTCTTGAACCATTCTGGAACATTCTGCTACAGTTCCATGCTCTTTTGGAAATTCAGAGGATTCTATGTTTCAACAGGCATTAGTTCAATTTTCTTCATTTTGCAATACTTATTTAGAGATGTTTATAATTTTTTGATGTTTTGGAACTTACCTTCTCTTCTGATTTTAGTAGCTTCTCTTGATTTATCTGTGCATGCTCTAGATTTTAAACTACATTTTTTCCTCTTGGTGATGCTTTTAGATAGGATGGAATGGGATGCATCTGCAGCCTCTATAGCAGAAGGGAAATCCCTGAGCGGTTACTCAAGCACAAACCCGTGGGATGAATTGTATGCTCTGTCAGAACACTGAAGCTGGTGAAGGAGAGGTGCTGAGTGATGGTAGTATGGATTAGTATTCTCCACTGTTAATTCATATGGCTGTAACCTTGAGGACTTCTCACTTTCTTGTCTTGTGGTTTCTAATGTAATTGTTTTATATCTGGTGCATAATTTTTCTTTTTGGAGCTTTTTTGAGAGTTAGTAGGGACTGCAAAAAATGGATAGTTTACCATTTTGTTGGTTGTGTGACTTGGCTGTTAGTTCCTGAAATGCTAATGTTCTCATATCAATGTTTTTTTTTCTGATGGAAATAGCCTCAGTCTACTGTTTCTTGGACCAGCTCTATTCATGAGCATAGTAATAGGCTCTCTCTCTCCATAAATTATCTCCAAATAATTCTTTCCTATAGGCTGATCATAATGTATGAAATGCCTGCCATCTGAGTCTCTCACTTGGGCTAAAGCTCCATGCCTTCAGAAGGTTCTGTTAAGGGATTCATTAAGGTGTTATCTTGCTTTCTCTCTCTCTTAGTACTATATACATACATACATACATACATACATACGTTTTTCTAGATTGTCCTTCATATCAGTGTATATAGAATGTATGTGTGTATATGTTGTATATAAGGTGCATATGTATATATGTACATAGAAAATAAAAAGGTTTCTTAACTCCCCCCAACCCCAACCTCCAAAAGAAGGATTT
This sequence comes from Trichosurus vulpecula, assembly GCF_011100635.1. NCBI lineage: Eukaryota > Metazoa > Chordata > Mammalia > Diprotodontia > Phalangeridae > Trichosurus > Trichosurus vulpecula. The sequence goes on along the minus strand of NC_050574.1, from coordinate 74,413,211 downwards.
TCAGTGCCAACACAGAGATGAAAAAGGATCTGAGGAGTAAGAGAAGAGTCCAGACCTATGTTGTGGTTGGATGGTAGATGAATTTGACACCCAGGAAAAGGAAAGATCACTGAATTTTGGTGGACAGAATAAAATATATAAAGCTCTTTGCAGAGTGGGGAGCTGGACCCTCTGAGGATGAAGCAGTTACTTGTTTTCTAAAGAATAATAATATGGATCCATAGGTATTTTCAGAGGAGTGGGCACTCAGCAAAGATCATGGGAAACAGAAATACATTAGAGTGAGTGATGACTCCCTACTGAGAAATTTTGAGGGTATTTGTTGGCCCAGTGATAAAAACAGAGAGCTCTATATTCCCGGGTATATATCTAAGATATCACAGAGAACTTTCCAATACTTATACTCTGTGATTACTACCTTTTTCTGGTGGTTCATATGGGCACAAATGATATGACCAGAAGGAATATAGAAAACATTCCTAAAACTTATGAAATTGATAGGGGGCAAGATGGTTTCTTATTATTGATTCTGATAGAAATAAGTGAATAATTGGTTAAGAATATAGTGTCTGAGAATGGGATTTGGATTTCACACCACAACTCAAAACATAACAAGAATAAGCTCCTCGCCAGAGATAGAAGGTACCTAACGAGAACCATTAAGGATGTTGTACTTTCCTAGAGTCTTGAAAATCTAATCAAAAGAGCTCTAAACTTAAAAGAAAGGGGGCAGGGGAGGAAACCTCCTATGTCCATTATATATCTTATAGACTAGAGAATAGCTACACAAACGCATTTGTGTATAAACACAGGACAATTAATTTTATTGTAGTCTTCTTTCTTGAATTCTGTCTTCTATGAATTTCTTGGCTTCTCTATTTTCCCCTACTTTGCAGCTACTCTCTATGGAGTCTAGCATGAGCAAGCAAGGTAAATTGGGAATCCTAATGCAAGCATCTCTCTACTTATCTTGGTTAGTGACTATGTAGTATCTATTTTTTTGTTCTGTTCTTCCCAGGCCAAAGTTCATTCTTCTTGAAAGAGAAAATAGAAGTAAAACAAGAGTTGAGTAATTTAGTTGGTGATCAAGTCATACCAGGAGGGATGGGAAACTTTTAAGTGTGAAAAATCTAGAGACACAAAGGACATCAATTTCAACAAGGGAGAAAAATGGGAGTTATCTAAAGAGACTGATGTGGATGCACAGGAAACTCTTCAATGAACTTAGATTTAAAAAAAAAGTTGTGTATATGAAATGAAAGCATAATCAGGCAACATAGCCTGAATATAAGAATATGGAACAGTCCTATAAAAATAATTTTTTTAGGAATTCTAAACCTCAGAATCAGTTGAGGTTGGTGAGAGGAACTGAGAACAACTTAAAGAGTTTTTTTTTTTAAAAAAAAAAGCTCTATTGGGGAAAAGAGGAAACTCCAAGAAGGGATAGAGCCTGCTTGGGTGTAGATGAAATGATGGTAACTGAGAAGAGAGAAGGCGGAGTTTTTTCCTGTTGGTTTTTTTTTCAGCCAAGGAAGAATGACCTTTTCACTGGAAATGACAGAACATTCTTGTCTAATAGGGAGATGATACTCAAGAAAAGTAAGGAGACAGTAAGAGAACTTTGGATAAATTCAAGTTTCCTGTTCTAGATATCCATGAGTGATGGATAAATAATTGCAGAGCCATTGCTGGTAATATTTGAAAGAATGTGGAGAATAGGAGAGATAACTCAGAACTGGGGAATGAATGAATGTAATAGTATTTATTAGGTATTTCATGTCTGCATGCACTGTCCTAATGACTGGGAATACAAAAACAAGTAAGACAGTTCCTGACCTCAAAAAACTTACATTCTTGTAGGAAAAACATGCATGTAGAGTAGCAAAAGTGATGGTGAAAGGAGGTCAGGGAACATGTGGCATGGCTTGGAAATGAGAGAAGGAATATGGTGGCCTGGTTCTGGTCAAGATAAGGTGAAGTCTGCCTGATAGATCCCAGGGTCTTAGGGGTCTGAATTCCAGTGGGAGGAGGGACAATGTATAAATAACATGGTTTGGAAATGGCTGGGAAGTGATTGTGATGGCTTGGTTCTGGGCAAGAAAAGGTAAAACCTCTCTTAAGAGAGTCTCAGGGACAGAGTTCAAGTTCTGGTGGGAGGAAGAAAAGGGTAAGAATGAAAGTATCATATTTTTGATATGCCCAGGAACTGCAGAGAATGGCAAATGTCCCAATTTTCAAAAAAGAGGAAAAGAACAGAATTTTAAAACTGTAGGTTTGTGAACTTAATTTTGATTCCTGAGAAAGTTCTAGGTCTGATCATTTAAAGATGGTTAGAAGCCATCTAGATAGGGAAACTGGTTATAAAAAGTCTGCATGGCTCCATTTAAAGAAGGAGCTGTGTCATTTCTTACCAGGATGTGCTTCTCTACCATGCTCCGGAAACATGTTTATCCTGGAAGATCACTCTAGCCCTGGCATTCATACCTTGAAATTCATAGCCGCTGCCCCTGTGGCCCCTCCCTATGATTAGATAACTCTTTCTACAATCTCTATTTAAAGAGGGCACCCAGGCCAGCTGTGTCTTCATTTCTTACCAGGTGATCTGAATTTCTTTACCATGGCCCCATGTTAGGTACCTTCTTCATACATCCCTCTTCACCTTTCCAGCTTCCTTTTATGTGTTGTCTTCCCATCCCTTGACTCATTTCTTAAAGGGCCTATTCATTGAATGGGCATTACCTCACTCTAAGTGAGTACATGAAAAGGCCTTAGCCTAGAAAGGCCAGAGTCCCCCATTGCATCCTGGTTCATCTCCTGTCATCCTGATGAATATCTGGCCACTGGACTCAGATGGCTCTGGAGGAGAAAGTGAGGCCTCCCTCACTCAAATCCAAGTCAACCACAAGTCATGTCATCATTTCCCTGATGTCATGGTCCTCTTTGAAAACGAAGGACAAACACAACCTGTGAGTAGAGTGAGTTGCCTGAAAGGGGACCCAGCTAGCTGCATAACTCAGTTTGTCTTCATCCTCTTCCTCTCCCTCTCCATCTCCTCTGCAAAAGAAGGTAAATTTTGATGGCCAGAAGCTGCTCTTCCTTCCTTCTTTCCTTCTTTCCTTCCTTCCTTCCTTCCTTCCTTCCTTCCTTCCTTCCTTCCTCCCTCCCTTCCTCCTTCCCTCCCTCTCTCTCTCTTCCTTCTTTTCTCTCTCTCTTTCTTTCTTTCTTTCTTTCTTTCTTTCTTTCTTTCTTTCTTCCTTAAACCCCGTTCACTCTGAAGTTCATAGATTGGACCACAATAGGTCCCTGCCCAACCTCCACTTAATGGCTGTATTTTGGGCCCTCCTGGCTTAGAGTGAATGTCAATGGTAACTATTTCTCTTTGGAATAGCAACCCTGAGGGTCCTCCCCTCCCATCTTGATTTCTTTTTCTAATGAAAGGGGCTATCCCTTGATTCACTTCTTAAAGAGGCCTACTCACTGAATAGGCATTGCCTCACTCTAAGTGAGTACGTGAAAAGGCCTTAGCCTAAAATGGCAAGGGTGTCCCATTGCATCCTGGGTCATCTCCAGTCAACCTAATGAATATCTGGTCACTGGACCCAGATGGCTCTGGAGGAGAAAGTGAGGCTGGTGACTTTGCACAGTCCTCCCTCACTCAAATCAACTGCAAGTCATGTCATCATTTCCCTGATGTCATGGTCCTCTTTGAAAATGAAGGACAAACCCAACAACCTTGAGGACAAGGACTATCTCTTTGCTTGTATTTCTAGTGCTCAGCAAAGTGCCTGGCACCTAGCAAGCACTTAATAAATGCTTATTGATTTGACTGCTGACTGCATTGCTTCATCAAGAACATGCCATACCAGACACGTCATTTGTTTTGGACAGTTACTAAAGGAATACAGGGTCATCTCATAGATAGATTTTATCTAGACTTTAGAAAAGTATTTGATAACATATCTCACACCATTGTTGTGAGAAGATGGAAAGATGTGGAATAGAAGATAATGCAATTAGTTGGATTCTGAACTGGTTGAAAGGCTGTACTCAAACAGTAGTCATTGGTTCAAAGTCAACTCTAGAAGTCTCCAGTGGAGAGCCCTAGGGATCTTTGCTTGGCTTTGTTTACTTTGTACTGTTTAACATTTTTATCAATACTTGGTTGTCCAAGCCATGGCTGTTATCATTATTGGTTTGATAGGTGCAGCAAAGCTGAAAGGAAGATTAAGCTAATTTAATAGATGACAGAACCAGGATCCTGGAAGATCTTGATAGGCTAGACCATTGGGCTGAAGTGAATAAGATGAAATTAAGTAGGGACAAATATAAATATATTTGGGTTCAAAAAATCAATTTTACAAGCACAGAATTTGGGAAGACCTAGGAGTTTGAGTAGATTATCAGGTCCATATGAATTGTAAGTGTGATGTGGCAGCTCAGGAAGCCAATGAATTCTTGGGTTATGTTAAGAGAACCATACTCTTCTCTGGTCAGATTACAACTGGAGGATTGTGGTAAATTCAGGACTTTTTTGTCTTTTTGTTTTTAGATTGGGTCTCCTCTTTCCCAGGCTGAAAATGCAATGGCCACTTATTGGCCTAAACCCACTACAGATCAACAAGGAAGCTTTGAACTAGGTTCTGATCTGGGCCAGTTTGCTCCTCATTAGGCAGCTTGGTGTCCCCCTGATTTGGGGGCTCACTATAGAGGTGAAGATTTAATGTGGATATCCAATTATTTTTTAGCCCTGCTGCAGCTCAGAACTCCTGAGCTTAAGGAATCCACCTACCTCAGTCTCTCCTAATAGCAGGACTTATAGGAATGTGCCACCATGCATAAATTCAGTTTAGATAGGATAATGATAATCCAGAAAGTGTCTATAGCAACACAGCTAGGATAGTGAAGGGCCTGGAGATCATGCCATATGAAGATAGGTTGAAGGAACTAGGGATGGTTATCCTGGAGAAGAGAAAGATAAAGGTGAGACAAGATGGCTGTCTTCAAGTATTCACAAGGTTGTCATGTAAAGGAGGTATTAAACTTGTTCTTTTCAGGCTGAGAGCGAAGAACCAGGAGTAATGGGTGGAAGTTACAAAGATGGAGATTTAGACTTGCTGTAAGGGAAATCTTCCTAATGATTAGGGTCATCAAAGAGTAGAATGGATTGCCTTGGGAGGGAGTGGTTTCCTCCTCATTGGAAGTCTTCAAGCAGAGGCTTGATGGATATTTTAAGAAAATGTTTATGGTAGGAATTCTTTCTGGGCGTGGTTTATAATAGATGGCCTCTAAGACCCCTTTCGATTCTAAAAAAATTGTGATTCTATGGATAAGATCTCCGCTTAGAATATGGATCTGGAAAGAGACACCTTATTTAAGAGGAACATAATAGGTAATGGGGTAGGGGTGGTGGACTAGCACTTTATATTAAGGAGATACACTCATGTCAGGAAATCCAGGAACCAGAGGGGAAGCATGGTCAAGAGCATTTGGGTGAAGATCAACAGAGGTAAAAGTAGAAGTGATATTGTCATCAAGATATTCTACAGACTACCTGAACAGAAAGAAGAAATTAATAAGAAGGTTAAATAGAAAAGAAATAAAATTTTCTTGGTGATATCAGATGGGAATAATATTATATACATATAACAATATATAATACAACGATAAAAGCATCTATCTCCTAACGTTGCTATGAGGATCAAATAAAATAAAATTATAAAGAATTTAGTAAAGCACCCAGCACTTGGTAGGCACTTAATAAATTCTTGTTTCCCTCTCTCCTTAATGCTTAAAATGAGCTGAGGCTGGTAAGGATGACTAAAAGGTTAGTTTTTTGTTTTTGTTTTTGGTGGGATACTACATAGGGAGAGATGTATATATACATACATATTTATATATATATATATTTAAGTGCATATATGTATATATACTTAAATATACATATATGCATATATACTTAAATGCACATATATGTATATGTATATATATACATACATATGTATATATATACATATATATACATATACATATATATGTATATATATATATACTTAAATAGGTATGTGTGTGTGTGTGTGTGTGTGTGTGTGTGTGTGTGTGTGTGTGTGTCTTATATTGGACCAGATGAGACAAAAGATAGCTGTCTGGGTGTGGATAAGACAATGATCATGGACGCTCCTGTCCTTTACATTACTTGGGTTCCCAACCTTCTTGTCATCCTCATCTCTTTCTTCTGGTGTCACTTCCAGCTCTGCCAGTTACCATCTGTGTTACTGTGACAAATCCCTTTTCTTCCCTGAACTTCAGTTTTCTCATCTTTCCAGTGGGGAAGAATCCCCGTAAAACCTCCCTATTTCATAGAGTTGTTGTAAGGCCCAAATGAGTTCATATGCATGTAGTGAAAGTGCTCAGGCATATACTCAAAGGACCTTAACAATCTCCTTCTTCCTCTTGTGTCTTCTTAACAAACTAGGAAGTAACTGGTTAAGGCAGACATTCATAATCCCCTTGGTTCATGCAGGTAGCCTCATTTTGATCTATCTAGTTTTGTCATATGGGGTCAGAAAATCCGAATTTAAATCCTATTTCTTCCCCTGAGAATAATATAGACTGAACATATGAACTCCCAGATGAAGAAACTCCCTCCACCAATTCAGGTCAGCAAGTTGTCTGTAATTTATAGTTTGCGAGTTACAAAGAAGGGTTAAGTGACTTGCCCAGGGTCACATAAACAGTATATGTCAGGGATGGGACTTGGACCCAGGTTTTGCTGATTTTGAAGCCCAGCTTTCTATCCACTATACCATGTTGCCTCTCTGAACTAATGAAACTGAATTTCAAAAGAATCAGCCTGGCAGTGAATACATATTGGCCTCACCATAATTAGTCCAAATTATTCAGTTTGACTGAAATCTGAAGGCCAGGCTCAGTCTGCTGGGAAGCTGTGCTCCCAGCTCTGGGCCAGAAGCAGGGATGAACATTTCCTTCTACAGCTTAAACTGATCAGCAAACTCCTAGCCCATCTACCCCCTGGTAGGTTTATAGGATCCCGGCCTTTCTCTCCTCTGGTAGGAGCACAGGATGATAGATTTACATGTAGAAGGAAGCTTAGAAACGATCTAGTTCAGTCTTTTCATTTTATAGGGGAGGAAACTGAGAGGATTAAGTGACTTGAGTCATATCACATAGGTAGTAAATGGATGTTAGCATTCACACTTCAGTCCTCTGACTCTTGGTCTTTCAGTAATTCTTTTCCTAGGGGAAATTATCCCTATCAGCTTAGTAGGGTTATGGGCATCTTCTTTTCTCTCTCTGCTCTTGGAATACATGACAAATAAACAGGTCCCCATTTAAAAAGATACAACATCTACAACCAACCAACCAACCAACCAACCAATCAATAAGAATTTTTCAAGCATTTACCATACAACGAGCACTGTGCTAGGAACTGGGGTTGCAAATATGTGAAAAATAATCCCTACTTTCAAGTCCTTTGCTCTCTGAATTGTGTTCATGGCCTTGAGTATGGATTATGCTAAGCTATTCACATGTCTCCCCTAGGGTCCAAAGGCATATATCTGGGACATAGCCTGACCGAAGGGCTCAACCTTTGGCCATGAGGCATAGGGACCTAACTAGCTCCTACTTACTAGGTCTAACTCCTTAGTACTGTGCACTTACTGTTGAGCTAACCTATCCCTGGAGCCTCAAATAGCTTTCTGGCTCTTTTCTTCCTGCTAGAGAGTTGTCATTTCACATTTGTGCAACCTCCTGCCCAGGCAGAGAGGATTTTCCCAGGGTCCATCTGTCTGATGAGGGGGAAAGAAAGCACAGCGCCCGATGGCGATGGGAGCTGTGCAAACCAAATGGGCTCTAGTCTGTCTTTCCTCCCTCCCTCCGGAGCCTTTCTCCAGAATGTTGTCACTCGCATCTCTCCCTCACAGCCTTCCTGTGCTAGGGTGGCTGATAGAGTGGAGCTGAGTTGAGCTGAGCTCAGATGCCGGCCACTGCTCACTTCCTGCCAGGCAGAAGGCACATTCCCCAGATGGGGACCATCGAGTGAATGTCTGGAGAGCTGACTGCTCCTCTTCCTGCTGGAGGGTCTCACTGCCCAGCCTGGGGGCTTTGGGGACCAGTAGGAGTCTCTGGCAGCAGCCAGAGCCTAGCACCAGCAGCAGACTGAGCTGGATCTGGCCAAAAGGACATGATATCTGGGCAGGCATGTCTCGTGAATAATTCCCTTTGGCAGCAAAACCAGACAAAGGTACTTCAATGGCCCTGAGTGAGTCATTGCTATCTATATCATACAGTTTCACAATTTCATTTGATTAGAGCTAGAAGGTACCTTAGAGATCATTCAGGTCAATCTCTTCTTTTTACAGATGAGGAAACTGAGGCACAGAAAGACAACATGGCTTGTCTCACATCACAAGGGTAGTATTTGGGGGAGCTGGGACTTATCACAGGATTATCAAATCATATTTAGAACTGCAAGGGACTTCAGAGATCACTGAGTATAATTCCTTCATTTTACAGATAATAATTATAATAGCATTTATATAGTACGTTAAGGTTTGCAAAGTACTTTTCATTTTATCTCATTTGATCACACCAATCCCAGTAGGAGATGCTATCATTATCCCCATTTTACAGATAAGGAAATTGTCTTGCCCACCAGGGGCTCACAACTAGAGAGAGTGTCTGAGGAGGGATTAGAACCCCAGTCTTTCTGACTCCAAGCCCAGTGACCTAACCACTATACCACACTGCCTCTCAACCTAGGTTTCCCAACCCCTAACCCCCATACTCTTTTCCATAATGCGTCTTCTATCAGGAAAATTATGCATTCATTCTTAGTAATTTTCTTAGCAGGTCACCTCTAGTTACACTGGACTTGAAGATGAAAGATTTGGGGTCAAGTCATGGCTCTGAAACTGGTCACTGTGTGACTTAGGGAATGTCACTTCCCTGGGTCTCAGTTTTTGCCTCTGTAAAATGGGTGGTGGTGGTGGATCTGATACTTCTAGGTCTCTTCAAACTTATATAACTCTATACTTTTTTAAAAAGGAATGTTTTATTAATATTTTTAAAAAATTATAGTATGATGACTTCTCAGGTATATCCTCTCCCATAACACTTTAAAACTCTTCCTTGTATGGAAGAAGTATAGCCAAAAAACCCTGGGTAACCCAACGATAATGTTTGACTGTGTGCCTTACTGTTTTTAAACTTTCTTTTTTTTTTACGGTGAACTTAATCATCAACAAATGCAAAAATTTCAACATCCAAATTGTGACCTCAAAAGACTGATGATGAAACACACCTTCCAACTTCTGACAAGATATATTGCTTTTACCACACCTCTAGTCCACTCCCTCTGCCAAAAGGAGGGAGGTATGTTTCACCATGAGCCCTCTGGAGTCAAAGTTGGTTGTTGCATGAAGATTTTAGTGTCTTTCAAGGTTGCTTTCCTTTACATGTACATGGTCATTCTTACATATTATGTCCTAACATCTCTTCTAGCTATGAGACTCCAGGTTCTATGTTCTAAGCACTTGATCAAGTGGAGCAAGTGGAGGACACTAGGTCATGGTCCAAAGCTTCATTCAGTACTGAAGGGGGTGAGGTTGGGCCAAGGGCCAACAAACCCTGAGGATTATTGCCGTTGAAAGAGAAGCTCAGCTCCCGCCCTACTGGAACTGAGTGTTTCCTTATGGAATCTCAGTTGACCTCTCAGGGCCTCCAGGTGATTGATCTCACAAATAAGAGCTCCTCAACTCATTTCACCATTATCCCCAGACACACCTTTCCAGATTGGGTCTATATTGGGGATAATAATAGCTGGCATCTATAGAGCATTCTGAGATTTGCATGCTTTTTACATGTGTTATCTTTTTTCATCCCCAAAACAACCCTGGGAGGTGGGTGCTATTATTTCCCACACTTTCAAATGAGGAAACAGGCTGAAAGGAATGAAAAACGACTTGCCCAAGGTTACATAGTTTGTCTGAGGCTAGATTTGAATTTAGGTCTTTCTGACTCCAGGTCTAGGGTTCTCTGCCAAGTCTAGTACTCTATACACTGCACTCCCTAAGTGCTTATGAATAACTAAGGGCTTATCCCATTCAGTGCCAAGATGTTTATCCATCCATCCATCCATCTATCCAGTAGTTCTATTGGTCTATCTATCCTTTATCTATCTATCTATCTATCCATCCATCCATCTATCCATCTATCCATCCATCTATCTATCTATCCATCTATCTATCTATCTATCTATCTATCTATCTATCTATCCATCTATCTATTCAACTATTTGTTTGCTTATCTATTCATTTGTTTGCTTATTTATTTACCTATCATTTGTTTGATTATTTATTCATCTATCTATGTTTTTATTCATAATTTTTTAGCTGTTTGGATGGAAATTCTCCACCAATATCTCCCGGCAATGCTGTGGAAGAGACTCCTGGCTCTTGAAAGCTATGCCAATGGACCTCAAGTTTTAGCACGTTCTGCTGAGGTATAAATGTTTTACATGTGGTGATGGACTGTATGCTTCTCCTCTGATAGTTAAGTATGGCTAAGTATAGAAATGCTCACCCACGATCAATCAGTATTAAGCACCTACTGAGTGTCAGACACCTGCTTGACACTGGGGATATAACTACAAAGAATGAAACAATTCCTATTCACAAGGAACTTACCTTCTGACCAGGGAGACAATGAGTACCAATAAAAATGTTTATAGTATAAATATGAAGTGAATAAATACATATACACATGTACAGAGAGTAGTTAAATACAAGGCAGCTTGGGAAGGAGGAAAAAAGCAATTGCAGAGGATCAGGAAGGGTAGCTGTACCCTGAAAGAGGATAGAGATTCTGAAGCAGAGCTAAGGAGGGAGCACATTCCAGGCACATTGGCTATAAACACTTCATAAAGCTGTTCCCTGAAGTATGTGGGGGCTGCAATTAATAAGGAAAGAGGAAGTACTTATTTATTTAACATTCAAGCATTTGTTAAGCCCCTTATGTTTGCAGGGCACTGTGCGAGCTGCTGGGGGTGGAGGGAGAGACAAAGTGTAGCTTAGATGTATTCCCTGCTCTCTCAGGACTCAGTAGTAGGGGGATCAGCCATTAGCTCAGATAACCCCAATGGACTATATTCTATGATGAGGCCATATTGCCCAGACGCTGGTGTGCCTTCCAATGGGCAGTTCATTGACTTAATCCATCAGTACACAGACTTTGGATAGGTTGGGCAGAGGGTCAATGAGTGACCTGGGCTCAGGATTGAGTAGAGGGGAGCTATTGGGCTGGGTGGCATCTGAGAAATTGTGCCTTGCTTTTTGCAGCTGTCTGCTGTTGCACAGGCCCATCCCTCCTAATACCAGTATTCTCCTGTTCACGAGGTTTGGCTATGAATCACAGAGCCCCACAATTTCAGAGGAATCAAAGTGTTGGGTGAGTGGGAGGATGCTTAGCTAGTATCAGGAGGCTGCTAGGGTGACTTAAGTCAGTCAGTAGCTGAATTGATATGCATTGGTTAAGCACCTACCATATACTGGGGATACAAAGAAAAATTGAACAGTCCCTGCCCTCCAGGAACTTATAATCAAGTCATTGGAGACAACGTGTACTTATATAAATATACATAAAATATAAGCTAAGTAAATACAAGGTAATTTTGGGAGGGAAGGCACTAGACACTGGGAAAAAAATCATGTAGATCAGAGGATCATATGGAAGACGACCCTTGAGCTGAATCTTGAAGACAAAAAAAAAGATTGTCAAAGGCGGAAAGAGAGAGGGAGTTCCTTCCAGGTAGGAAGGGGAGCTGGTGCAAAAGCACAGAGAGGGGAAACGGGTGTCATTATATAGATCACATAGCAGGATGTTACTGCTCTGATAGAAGCAATATGGCAAATAGGAGGAATTCAGAGACACTGAGAGGTCTTGGTTTGAATGGTTACAGGGGGACAAAGGAAGAACCAGGAGGAGAGTTTACACAGCGACCATTAAGAGTTGGTTTCTCTAGATTCTAGTGATCCCCTCCCAAAACGACCTTATATTTAGTTTTCATATACCCTTCCCCCACTATAATGCAAATTCTTTGAGGGAGGAGATGATTTCATTTTTGTTTTTGTTTCTCTGGTGCCTGACACATAGCAGATACTTTAATAAATGCTCCATTTAGGTTTTGAAGAATCAAATGCATTAGAGAGGGTCCACACCAAGGAAATAAGAAATGTTCCTAAGGTTTGTTTCACTTTCACTGCCTTCTTAAATTGAGACCACTGAACAACATTTAACCTTTACTTACTACTGACCCAGGGTCATCTGAACATCAATGATTTTCCCTGAATGACATCAGGGATGCTTGTAGGAACTACTGAGGTGTCAGGGCCTCTGGGTGTCCAAAGAACTCAGAAAGGCCCTTGCTGAAAGACCCCAGGTTTCTGGGCTTCCTCAGTTCTAATGACTGCTTTTTATAGTCTTTCTATCTCTTTTTTTTACTTTCTCTTTTTATTGCTGTCAATTTGTCAGCCTCCAGCAGCCCCTCCTAGCATCTACTCTATCTCAATCATTAGAACTGTGTGTAGAGTAAGAGTAACCAGGCTTCCGTGAAGGCCTGAGGGGATTCCTTATAATTGGAGTCCATAAGCATCAGGGCCCGGGAATTTGGGATGCTTATTTTGGCTCTTCAGTGGCCTTGTTTGCTTCATTTCTGGCTGTCAGTCATATTTGGGATGGGCGAGGTGCAGTGTGGCACATCAGCCCTTCATTATTGCGCTGCCTGGGGGCTCCAGGCTCCAGGATGGCATTATCGGCCAGACGGTGTTTTATTGGGACCCGAAGGTATATCCAATACTTAATCCCCCGCAAGACAGGATCCAGGACAGACCTAGCATTCACAGAAAGCCTCCTTATTGGGCAGCTCCTGTATTTCATTTTCAAGAGTTCTAAAAAGATTAAGGAGAAGGTTGTCCCCAGATGGGTCAGCGGTCATAAGTGGGCACTAATAATTATAGGCTAAGGCAAGGTAGAATGAGGGCACTGGAGTACATTGTCTCTAAGTTACTTCCCAGCTCTGACATTCCTATGTCCCATGTTCTAAAGTCTTTTCTAGCTTTGGCATTCTAAGTTCTAAGGTCCCTTCAACTTCTAAAATGATATTTTTCCCCGAGTCTCTTCTAGCTCTGAAATTCTAAGTTCTAAAGTCCCTTCCCTCTCCAAAAATCTAAGTTCTAAGGTCAAATCCAGTTCCAACATTCTACGTTCCCTGTTCTCAGGGTTCTTCCAGATCTGGTAGTCTATGTCTTAAGGTCCCTCCAAAAGCTGCCATTCTATGTTCTGAGGACCCTTCTGCCGCTGCGTAGCAAGGTTCTTTCCAGTTCTGACATTCTGCGTCCCTGCAGGTCCCCCCTAGCTCAGTCATGCCTCGTTCTGCGACTGCACTAAGCAGGTGGGTCGTAGTGACAGTCGCGGAATGAGGGCCTGGCATTTCCAGTGCCTGAGACAAAATAATCTACTTATCTGGGGCTTTTGATCCAATTTGACAAGGCTTTCATTTCGGAAGAGAAGACGATTTAAAGGAACCCAATTTTCCACTGCCTGTCTCCACTCTTTCCGGGAGAGAAGAGAAGGTGGCCGGCTGTCCACTTTAAGTTATGACTTTTATTATATAAAAAATAGAAGCATTAGCTTCAGGTCCCCTGAAAAATACGATCCTGTAATTTGAGTTCGTGTCTGTCCGATGTGTGATGGCACCCGGCCAGGCAAGCTTGGAGATGAAATAAACATTTAAAAAGACAACTGCATTTGGAGATCTAGGAATTGAGTTATATTCGCTTTTGACAGCTTCCTGAATCACAGCCCGCGTCTCAGCTGGGCAGAATCGGGGCCTGGCCCTTTAACTAGGCTCCATTTCACATAATTAAAGACTCCCGAAATTAAATGGCCTGCCTGGAAAGTGGTTTTCAGTGGCCTGAATGCCTCAAGCAATCTCCTGGACCCGAGTGTAGAAGTGACACTGGCTTGCAGATCAATATCATCTCTGTTATTAATATCAAAAGCACATTACTGTGTTTGTGCCTGGCCGAGCTCCAAGCTGGAGGGGAGTGGGGGGCGCCGCCGCCGAGCAGCCATTTCCTTGGACCATAATTTACTTTCGTGAGTTTTTAAGGTATTGTTTTGTCAGGGCCAATCACCGTGAAGTTATAAATGATTCTAAAGACTTGCACTCTCCCTCAGTGGCGTATGCGGCGAAATTAATTTTTTAAAGTTCCACGTCAATTACTCCTGTCCTTGAGTTATGCAAGGGGACGAGGGAGCAGGGGCTTAAAGGCATGAGTGATATCAAACAGATGAGGTAACGACAAATAGAAACAGCGGCTAGGGACCAAATCAGGCATTACACTATCTTTAATTGATGCACTGAATTAAACAATGCTGATGCCAAATAAATATTGACCACTTAGCAAAAGGACCATTGATTTTTTTATGATGGACAGCATTTGCCTCATCCACCTTTCTGGTCTGGGGGGCTTCGGGCAGGCAGGCAGGCAGGCCTCGAATTTGAGGTCCCTTTTATTCTGATAGATTGGCTCAAGATGCCACGGCCCTTTCGCAAGATTTGCTCGAATATTTATAAATGCGTTCTCTCTCTCTCTCTCTCTCTCCCTCTCTCTCTCTCTCTCTCTCTCTCTCTCTTTGTGTGTGTGTGTGTGTGTGTGTCTGGCTCTCAGTCTCTGTCTCTGTGTCTCTGTGTGTCTCTGTTTCTCTGTTCCTCTCTCTCTCTCTCACTTTTTTGCTCTTCCTCTCTTGCTTCTCCTTCCCATTAGCCTCCCCTTCTCTGTTTCTCTCTTCTTAAGAGAGTTATAGGGCTGGATGCCCAAAGTATTCAAGTTCAACCCTATCATTTTACAGATGGGAAACTGAGGCCCGGTGAGGAGTCCAGGGTCTCCTACTGAATCAATGGCCAGGTTGGAACTTAAGCCCAGCTGCCCTGACTAATGGGCCAGAGTGTTTTCACCTACAGCCTGCTGCCTATTTCAGCTTCTCCTTTTGCTTCATGCCCAATGACCAGATCATTTTTAGGACACTGAAAACTTAGATCCCCATCCAAGAACACCCTAATGTCTCCCTTGCCTCCTCCAAAGCCTGCCTTCCCTGAGCTAGATGAAGCGGGTCTTTGTCTTACTATGGTAAGGATCCCCACCTACCATAGGCACTGAGATGTGGTGGAGAGAGAAACGGAATGAGTTAGAACCTGTGCTAAGATCCTGGTTCTGCCTGGGTAGCGGAAGCAAGGGCTAGTGCAAAGAGCATTGAATCTGGAGTCAGAGAGCCTGAATTCAAGTCACGTTTTTCCCACCTACTGTCTGTGTGACCTTGGCCAATTCCCTTTTTCTGAGTGTTATTTTCTTCCTCTGTAAAATGGACATGATGAATTCTGCCTCCCTCTCCAGGTTACTCTGAGGCTCAAATGGGACATGGGGTGTGAGAGGGCTTTGTAAATTATAAAGGGCTATAAAAAAGTGAGTTGCTTATAAATGCAATTAGTTTCTTTCTCCATTCTCTAACACAGTTACATTTTGGTTTGAGGACAGAAGAAAAATCTACCTGTGAAGAGTTTTAGAGCTTTGCCAATTGAAGACAGAAAAAAATCCATCTCATTCTGCAGCTGTTTCCAAATATCCAGTTGCTTGGTGTCAATAGACTCAGCAGACAGTCAATGGGAAAAGCTTTCAGCTAGATACTTGGATATCCTGAACAAGTGGTCCTAGTCTGAACAAGAGTCACAGAACTCTTCACTTGGAATAAAATTGCCTGGCATTCTTTGTTTTCTAGAATCCTTCCATCTGTGGCCAGGATATTGAGATCGTGGGAATCCTGGTAATGACTAGGAGGCTTAGGGGTGAGGTGGAGAGGTGACAGGATAGAGAGAAGCCTCTTGTCCTCTCGGCTGATCCTAAACTAAGTACATTTCTAGCTGAGCAGGGTTTCTCTTAGAAGTTAAAAGGACAAGACTGTGTCATAAGATTAGAGATCCCTATATGGAATCAGACAAGTAGGGGCTCCAGGGCCCTGACAGGAAGGTCCTTAGGCCAGAAAGAAGGGTGCTGGGCATGATGATTTGGAATGTGATGGAAGACATGATGTGGTGGGGCCATGAGAAGAATCATTGACATAATGAAAAGACTTTGGAAGGAAGAGAAGGGGGAGGGCAGCTTAAAGATAAATGGAGTGTTTAGGGACAGGACCCAAGGGAGGCAAGGGCTGCCAGAGAGGCTGGAGCAAGTCCAAAGAGGTTTTTAAAACACAGGCAGCTGTCTAAGCCTGGGCCACTCCATCCATTATGTGACAGTGGGCACATCTTGGATTCCACAGTCATACCGCCCACTCAGAGGAGGTGAGAGAGCATGCATTTGTGAGATGAGGTGATGTACGGAAGCAATCTAATATGGGAGAACTGGGATTTAGGAGATGGGGTTCTAGCCCCACCTCAATTCAATTCAAAATATTTGCTAGATACTGTTTATGCTCAAGCACTGGGATGGGATTGGAGATACAAAAGTAAAAAAAATCATAGGGCCAGATAGAGTTGGAAAGGAACTTTGAGGTCATCCAGTCCATTCCCTTATTTTACAGGTAAGGAAACTGAGGTCCAGAGGAGTAAAATGACTTACCCAAGGTCATACAGGGAGTAAGTGGCAGAGACAGAATTTGAACACAGGTTCTTTAACTGCCAATCCAGTACTCTTTCTACTCTACCATATTATTAATCTCCCCCTCCCCCAAAAAATCCCACAACTCAGTCCTTGTCCTCAATGAGTTTACAGAATGGTGCTACATAGCCAAAAAAAATGATACAAAGGAGACAATGATAGGGACCAAGAAGAGTCAGGGAAATCTGAGGGACTCACTTTCATCTGTGGATGAGGAAGGGTCAGAGGTTTCAGGTCAGGAGGAAAAGGCTTTGAAGGAGGTATGGGGAATAACACCATTCCAGGTACTAAAGGACCTTGTGAACACAGACGTGGAGACAGGGGAGGCGTAGAGGTTGAGGAGGAGGGAGAGAGAGTAGTCTCTTTGGTCTGGAATGTAGGCGCTTGTGGAAAGGACTGGTATGGGTTAAAGCTATCTCGGTAGGTTGAAGCCAGATTGTAAAGGGCCTTGAATGTCAGGTCAGGAGTTTATAGGTTATTGGGTAGTCAATGGGCAGCTGCTAAAAGTTTCCGAGGTAGAGGATTGACATGATTATAGCAATGCATTAGAAGATTACTCAGGCAGCAGCAGAGGATGAATTGCCACTGTGGAGGGGGTGGACCAGAGGCAGAAAGACAAGTCAGCTAACTGTTATAATAGTCTAGGTGAGAAGAGATGAGGAGAGTTCTACTGCCTCTTTGCTATGTGACCTCCTCTGGGCTGCCCCAATTTCTTCCCCTGTAAAGTAAAAAATGTTGGATTAGATTATTTCTATATTCAGTCAGTCAATAAACCTTTATTCAATGCTTCCTGTGTTCCAGGCACTGCGCTAAGCTCTGGGGACCCAAAGAAAGGCAAAGGACAGATCGCGCTTTCAAGAAGCTCACTGTCCGATGGGGGACGCAACATGCCAACAGCTATGGACAAATAATACATAGACAGGATAAATTGGAGATAATCATTAGAGGGAAGGCTCTAGCATTAACGGGAATTGGGAGAGGCTTCCTGGCTGCCTGCAATACTCCCAGGCCAGCCTGAACCAGATTAAAATGTAATTGGGAAATATTTAACAAAATAAATAAAAACAGATTAGAAAATAGATACTGATAATATGTGGTTTCTAGGTCAGTATGTTACTGTCAGGGATCCTTATGGACCATTTCGTGGCCCTCTAGTTTCCATGTGAGTTTGACAGGGCTGCTGTAGAAGGTAGGATTTTTGGGAAGCCAAGAGGGAAAGATGAAGAAGGGCAGCCTTCCAGGTACCACCTCAAACATGAACTAAGAACCATTTTCATAATAATAGTTAACATTTATATAGCACTTACTATGTGCCAAGCACTTTACAATTTTCTCATTTGATTCTTTCAATAACCCTACATGGTAGGGGATATTATTATCCCCATTTCACAGATGAGGAAACTGAGAAAAATAGAAAATCGGTGACTTGCCCAGGGTCACCCAGTTAGTTAGTGTCTGAAGCTGTATTTGAACTGAGGACTTCCTGACTCCAGGCCTGACACTGTCCACTGTAGCACCTAGCTGCATGGAGAGAAGAATGGGGAATGTGAGGTTCTGATCCCCGGACTTCAGTCTTAGAAGCCTGAAGGTGCCTGCTTTGTGCCTTTCCCAGGTGGGGTTGGTGCAGAGAGGATGGTACAGAGAGCCTCTCTCTGGACTAGGTTTGGCAGGATTGGTCTCAGGGCAGGAGCCTGAGGGACCCTGTTTTCTCATAGTTTGCTTCATAAAGACCTTGTTCCTGATGCAAAAAATTACACACTTTTGAGCCCAAGGTACGGAGCCACCCTCTGGACTGTAACCATGCTCAGATGATAGAGCCTTGGTCAATTCAGTTTAATTTAATTCGATGAACACTTAGGAAGCATTTACTCTGGGTCCGTCATTGGGCTAGGGTGGTGATACAAAGACAAAAACCAAGCAGAGCATGTGCCCTCATGGAGCTTTCAATCTACTAGGGGAAGCAATATTTATACAGGCAAATCAATAGGAAATAGATATGATAGAGATAAAGGAATGGGAGGGGGGAAGATCAAGGGAAGGAGACTAGCAGCTGGGAAGGGATCAAGAAAGATTTCAGGTGGGAGGTGATGCTTGAGCTGAAGCTTGAAGGGAATTTGGGATTCTAAGGGGTGTAACTGAGGAAGGAGGGCATTTCATCATGCAGGACACAGTCTCCACAAAGGTCAGGCAGGGGGAGACAGAATGATGTGTAAGAGGTGCATTAAAGAAATCAGTTTAGATTGGAGGGTAGGGTGGGAACGAAATCAGAAGGATTGACCAGAGAAATTTTGAAGTGCTTTAAATGCCAAGCTAGAGTTTACATTTTATTCTAAGAGGCAATAGGGAGCCACTGAGCCTGCTTTTGTTTGGGAATCTCTTAGAATTGAATGGTCAGGCCAGGCAGGCTCAGGGTGACATTAGTAGCATTACTGTGTTACAGAAAGACTGCCGGACTTGGAGTCTAGAGGAAATGGTTTCCATTGGAGGCTCTGTCCTTTACTAGCTGTATGACTTTGAGCAAATGATTTCTTTTCTTGGAGCCCTATATCTTATCAATCATATTAATTATTAATTAAGATTATATTTATCTGTAAAATGAGAATAATCATACTTGCATTACTTACCTCCCAGGTGGAGAAAGAAGCTTTTTTTGAGGCAGTTAGATGGTGCAACGGATAGGGTGCTAGAAGGGGAGGCAAGAAGACCTGAGTTCAAATTCAGCCTCAGACACTTTCTAGCTGTGTAGCCCTGGGCAAATCATTTAACCTCTCTCTGCCTCAGTTTCCTTCTCTGTAAAATGAGAATGATAATCGCATCTACTTCCCAGAGATATTGTGAGGACCTAATGATATGTGTAAAGTAAAATTTTTAAAATAAATCCTAGCTATTATTACTAATAAACCTCATTGTAAAAAATAGGCAAAGGCCTATCCTTTCTTTTCTTCTTGCTCCTCTTTTGGTGTCTGAGGGCTCTTATAATTCCCAGGGTGCTGCTCCTTAGCATGCTCCCTATGTCCTTCACCTGGTCTACTTATACCTCAGTGCTCCAGGCTCCTGATTTTCCCACCCTTCTGCCCCTCCCCCCTCACCATCCCTCCCCCAACCTAAACTAACCTAAATTTAATGTCACTCGGCCAATTAGCACACAGCCCTGTTTTTTACTGAGTGATCATAGACTTAGTGCTGAGAAAGACATTAGAAAACTATTGAGTTCAACCTCTTATTTTTTACAGATGGGGACACTGAGACTGGGATGATTTCAAGTGACTTGCCTGAGGTCACAGAGGTAGCAAGTAGCAAAGCTGGGACACTCATGTCTTGCTGTGCTATCCCTCCCTGGAATGTAGTTGTAAAGTAGAAGGAGCCTTTTAGAGGTCTTAGACCAGAAACTGCAATGGTGTGTGTTGTGGGGGAGGTGGGGATGGGGGGAGTTGAGGTGTTACTTATTCCTATTTTAGAGCAGATTCCTGAGCAATGAGACCTGGACCCTATTTCTCCAGGCTCATCTCTCCACCTCTCAGAGAGCTCTCCTCCTATCCTTTATCGATCCTTGGCTTGGCTATCCCTGGGGCTGTCGGCTGCTGTTTGGGTTTCATCTGGAAGCTCTACAGAGTACAAATCATTGCTCGTGTGTTAATTATGTTTATGATTACAAGATTATCAATTATTAAACAAAGTCTGAAAAATGTGCTGAGATCTACCCAGAGACACACTGAAAAGGCTTTCTTATTCGGCATCTGTGGTAATGGGAGAGATGGGCGGCTTGCGTCCCAAGATCACCCAGCTGGCAATCAGTCAAGAGCCAAGTGCAGACAGCTAGCAGGGTTGGGGAGCTTTACAGAAGTGCATGGCCCCATCTTGTGAGAGTATAGACACCCCTGCCAAGGGCCCAGAGGGTAGGGATGAGGCTACAGTGGTTAAGTCAGAGACCAGCCCCTAGATCTGAGAGGAAACATTTGCACCAGACACTTGGAAAAGACCACAGAACTAGGAAGCTACAGGTGGAGGCCATTTTGACCTTTCACCCTCTCTTCAGGTCCTAGGATTCTGGCTGCTGCCTTCCACCCACCTTTGCCAGTCTTCCCTTCCACTGCCTTTCTTGATGGTTCCTAGGATTTAGAACCAAGAGGGATCTTAGGAGTTGTATGGTCCAACCATCTCATTTTACATCTGGGGAAATAGAGGCTTCATTAGAGAGGTGAGACTCTTGCCTCAGATCCCACAGTGGTTGAGGTGGGGTTTGAGCATGGGTCCTTGGACTCCAAATCCAGGGATTTTTTAAATGACCACGTGCTGCTTCTCTATGCTCCATTCACAATGGATGACCAATTTCCTGGGGAGTATTGGTGAGTCTGAGGGTTAACAATATTGACCAGTTTGGTGCATGGTTGACCAGATGTCTTAGATGCTTCTGAATTCTGTCCTAGTTTACTTGGTCCCTTGACTTCCATGGTCATTTCAATTATCCTCTCCAGTCTGCCATTCTCTCCCCACTGGGATCTGGCAGTCCAGTTACAAATTTCTTCACCACTGTCCCAGTATTAATAATAATAATGAAAATGATAATATTTTTCTATGTCACTTTTAAGTTCACAAAAACTTTCTTAACTACAATCCTATGAAGTAGGTATGCTGATACCATTTACATTGTACAAATGAGGAAACTGAGGCATAGAGAGCTAAGACCAAGACTCAAACGCAAGGCTTATGACTCCATGTCAGTACAGCACATTAGAGCCACAACTAGGAATTTTTGTTCCTAGGGGAAATTGACAGGATAGAGTTAGGGCAGAACGAGGGACAACACAACCATGCCGGTGGAAGAGGTGGCCTTTTTCATAGAGAATTTGGCTCATGCCTCCAGGGAGGTTTGGAGGGCAGGTGGGTTTCGGAAGTGGGATCCCACAGCAACAGAATCCTGGTTGTGTGACAGTAATGAGTCAGTTATGCTGTGTAATATCATAGACTGGTAGAGGAAGGTAAAAATGAGGGTGGCGGTCATTGGAAGTGCCCCGCCCCACCATATTGGCACACTGGGGCAAAACTCTGGTGTTAAAACACTGCAGCATCCTGGCTCTTATGATCATTATTCCTTCTGGCATCTTCCTAGCTGATCTGACTGTCTCGTCCTCTGGTCCCCAGGCTTATAAAGAAAATCTTCCATATTGTCAGCCAGTCAGCCAAGGAAAGGCCTTCTTCCCCTTCTCTCTTGGACCTCACCTCAGGTCCTTATCCACACATTCCAATGTGATCACCGGCTCCCTCCTTGTTCCTGGCATCTCCCACCTCTGGCTCTGGCAAAGATTAACATTGTTTCAAGATTAATATTGTTTCTTGATGAATAAATACACCGTATATTATTATGTGGTGAAATTGAGTTTGGAGGCAGAGAACCTGAGTTTGAATCCTGACTCCTCTATCACTTGTTGCTGATATGATATCAGTTATGTGATGTAACCTCCTTGGCCCTCATGGCCTCATATGTTAAAATGAAGGGGTTGGATTAGATAATGTTTAAAGTTCCTTCAAGCACTAAGCCTATGATCCTGAGATTCCATTGGAGTCAGGAGCTGTCCAACTTGAAACTCATTCAAAAGACCAACGGATCAGCCTCTACAGCTGAGGTTCCCGAGTCTGCTGACCTGGCCCTTGCCTGGACTGAAACAAACAGAAAACATAGGAAGCTCTTTGAATCATCTTAAATCTATTTGGATAATAATAGTAACAGTAATAAAACAGTGATGATAGCTATCATTTACATAGTGCTTACTATGTAACAAGGCTCTGTGCTAAGTGCTTTACAATGACTATTTCATTTGATCCTCACAAAAATCCTGGGAGATAGGGGGCATTATTATCCCCATTTTACAGACAAGAGGTAAACAGAGGTTAAGTGACTTGCCCAGGGTCACACAGCTTGTGAGTGAGTGAGGCTAAATTCGAATTTAGGTCTTCCCGATTCCGGCTTTGGTGTTCTATCCACTGCACCACCTAGCTACACTTCTGTTTCTTAGACTGTTGTCTGGCCTAGGTTTACCTCTTCCTCTTTGGCCCTGTGGATCTCTATACCACCATATTACTAACCATGTCCCTTGCTACTTAATCCTTCTTCCTGGTTATCTTGAGAAAATTCAATTCAGTCCTCACTGAGGCAGCTGGGTGGCATGATAGAGCACTGGGCTTGGAGTCAGGAAGACCTGAGTTTGAATCCAGCTTCACTCACTTACAAGCTGTATGACTCTGGGCAAGTTACAGTCTGTCTGCCTCAGATTCCTCAACCATAAAATGTGGTTAATAATAGCCCCTACCTCCCCAGGTTCCTGTGAGAGTCAATGAGATAATATTTATAAAGCACTTAGCACAGAGCCTGGCACATAGTGGCTATTATATAAATTCTTATTCCCTTCCCTCAATTCGACAAACATTTATTGATTGACCCTTGCCCCACCTCCCCTTTCCTTCCCTTGAAGGATCTACTCCTTGCATTTGCCCCTTTATGAACTGAGATATTGCCGCTTCAAGTGTCCATACCAGGCTGGCTGTTGGCATCACATTCCATAACATTGAATGTGGTATAATACTATGGAAAGAGGGCTTCATCTGGAGTTTGGAGATCCAGGTTGGAACACTCATTCCTAGACCGTGCGACCATGGGAAATTCAGAACCTCCTGATCCTTCATTTACTCATCTGTAGAATAAGAACCTACACTATCTAATTTACAAGGTTGTTGTGAGGAAAGCATTTTGGAAACCTCACAATGACTGTCATGTCACAGCACCCATGGCATAATGTGAAGCAGTGATAAATTGGAGGTCAGAAGGCCTGCCAACTTACTTAATTTCTTTAAGCCTAAGCTACCTCATTAATAACATTGGGATAATAATCCTTCTAGTGTGGCAGAAAGGATAGAACATGGACCTGGGAGTAAGGAATACCTGGATTCAAGTCCAGTCACTGACACCTATTGGCTGTAGGGTGTTGGGCTGATCATTTAACCCCAGGTAGTTTTCCAAAATTTTAAGTTACAGATGAGTGGCTGATCTGTATCAGTGAAGTGAGTTTCCATACTTGGTGTTTCTTACGTCGATAAAATCACAGGTTCAAACCCTAACCCTCAAATTTGGTGTTGGTATTAAATGAGAAAATGACCTAAAGTACATGGTTTATTGTTATTGTTGGTGTTGATCAAAAACCCCTATATAATATTAATGAAACACAGAACCATCACCCTAAGGCAGCTAGAGAAAAGTCATTATCTAGAGGGAGCTAGGAGGAACAGTGGATAGAGTGCTGGGCCTGGAGTGAGGAAGACCTGAGTTCAAATCCAGCCTCAGACACTTACTCTCTGTGTGACTTTGGGCAAGTCACTTAACCTTGGCCTCCCTTAGTTTCTTAACAGGAATAATAATAGCACCTACGTCCCAGGGTTGTTGTGAGGATCAAATAAAATTATCTTTACAAATCCCCTAACACAGGGCCTGCCTTCCTTCTTTCCTTCCTTCCATCTCCAAGTTGCTTGGAATAAAAAACTTTCAAAGTGTAAAGACAGAAATAAAAATGAAAATGATATGGAGACAGGATGAGAGATGTGTTATCCTATCTGCTACTGGAGCTGTACCAAGGATACTTTTAGAGAGTCTACAAAAGATGAGCTTAAATCCTAATACTCTTATTTGAATACGAAAAGCATTTTTCCCCTACTGGTGCAATTGTATGCAGAATATTAAATGGAAGAGAACAATTGGGGGATAGCAATTCATAGCAGACTATTTCAATCTGAACTCCAATGAACAAGATGAGAATGACTTTTTCGTCATCATCAATCACCATCATCAATCATTCTCCCTTTTATTAGCTTCATCCCTTATCAAGCCTACACCTGTTTCAGGGGGAACCGTACAGATGTAGATGATTTTTCATAACCCAAACCCCAAAGTTGCACAGTCAGCCCATTCCATTAGAGTCTTGCCTGCCCCAAATCAGGGTGGGGATGGGGTGGGGGGAACTGGATCATTTCTTTGAGGTTTCTTCCAGATATGACTCTTTTCTGAAGACTTGTGGTTGAACTCATGAATAAATTTTGTCTCCCCAGTCCTATAGGATGCATCCATGTCCAGGATGCCCAAAGACCTGTCTTGATGGCCCTGCCCTAGCAGGGCCTAAATCTGTCTCTCTCCAGGTCACAGCTGAAATGCGGTCAGAGAGCATCTTGTGCAATAACGGTTGAGGAGTTTGGAGATATGTGAAAAAGACCTAGGGGTCTTAGTGGACTGCAAGATTAGTACAAGTCAACATTGTGAAATAGTTGCTAAAAAAAGCTAATTTGAACTTTGGCTGTATCAATCAAAGGCTGTTTCTCCATAGTAAGGGAAATGAGTGCCCTGCTGTCCTCTGACCTGATCAGAACATATCTGGACTATTTCGTTCAGTTCTGGGTATCACGTTCTCATAAGGACATGGACAAGCTTGAGCCTGTCCAGGAGACTGGGGCCTAGAAACCGCCCATCATGAAGACCTGTGGAAGGAATTGGGTTTTCCAGGGCTGTGAATTCCCAAGTCAGTTAGTGATAGGGTCCATTTTGCAAATCTACCAACCTTTCTTTCAGAGCAGACAAAGCCTAATGATGAATGCCCTGGGTTGCATGGAGCTAAGAAGTAAACTGCTCCCGGTTTTCCTCATCCTTCTGCACAACTTGGCCCAGCCCCCATCTACTGATCTACTGTCCTTGCTTCCTTTTGTTTCAGAGGCTCTGGAAATCTCTTAAAACCAAAGGGTTAACTTGCTTTCTGTATTAAATATTTACATAAAAATGTTGGGGAAGGTGTGTGTAAATTATAAATAATGTAAGTCGGGCCTGGTCTCGGTTAGCGCTAAGAGACCCAAACTGTATCATTGTAATGCATTATTCACATATAATGCATCTATTCTCCTCCATTAGTGGGACGGGAAAAAGCCCCTGAGTGCTTAACTGGAGTTTGGAGGAGTATAATAAATGGGGAATAAACAAATAGGGGCCGCCATGCAGCTGTAGTTAAACAAGTGTAAATTAGCGGCTCAGCCCCATTCCTCCGCTTGGCCCCCAGGCCTGTGATGGGGAGCCAGAAACAGGTCTCCCCCCACTTCCTTGCTGCAGAAGAGGAGGAGGAGGCCATAAATCCCAATTATCAGAATTAATTTGGCCCTAAAACAGCTGTCCACGGAGAACCACTCCTGCCGTGAAGGCGGGCTCTTGCCGCTCAAAGGCCTGGTTAAATCGTGTTAAGGAACTAAGTGACGGAGGTAGAAGATGGGCTGGCTGAGCTTCCCTGGCAGCATCAGCCTCAAGTGGCTGAAGGTAGCTGGGTCCCCCTCCTCCCTATCTGGATCCCTCTCATCCTGCCCATCACTGTCAGGCTCCTCATTGTTGCTCCTTGATGGCCCTTCTTCCCCGCAAGGCCATCAATCACTAAGGCTTTCTCCCTTGATTAACCCCACCCCATTGGGATGGCGCCATTACTCTAAATCCTCCTGTCCCCTCCCCTACTTCTTGTAAGATTGGATATGAGCTCATCTCCTTGCAAGGGAGAGACTCAGCTTCCACTTATTTCTCTTGTTATGTCTTGGGAGTCTCTTTCATAGTCAATCAACAAGCATTTATTAAGTACTTACTGTGTGCTAGGAATTACGGTATGCCCCAAGGATACAAAGAAAGGCAAAAATAGAGTCTGTGCCCTCATATTCTCGTGGTTGAGACAGGATCCAAAACTCTATGTACTTACAAGATACAAAGAGGGTAGTTGGAAGGTAACCTCAGAGGGATGGCTCTAGCAGCAGGGACCCTGGGAAAGGCCTCATAGAATCATAGATATGGGGCTGGAGGGAACCTCTAAGACCATCTAGCCCAATCCTCCTATGAGGTTCCTATGATCTCGAGCCAGAAAGCTCATGGCAAATCACCTTGGTTTTTTAGATTTCATATTGGCTGGACATACCACGAGAGTAGAGAGGGCTGACAGACAGACAGACAGCATGATCTGTTTATATCCACGTGCATGTCAAGAGCAGAGGAAGGCCCCCACTAGGTTGTGACTTGGAAAGGCTCAAACAAGAACCACACAAAATGGGCAAGCACAGAGGGATTGCTATCATAGCACTAGAAGGAACATCTAGATCGGTGAGATAGCAGAGTGTTGGAGTCCTGAGCTCTGAAGAATGTGTGTTTTTTGAAATTTAAAAGTCCCAGGACTAGCCTCACCAAGGGAGGGTTATCACCACAGAATTATCCACCAGTCATAAAGATTTTGAGCCACAGTAACTCATCCCACCATCCACTTAGCAATCAATCAATCAATGTGCATTAATTATTTACTATATGCCAATCCATCAGTCAACAAGCGTTTATTATCTATGTGCCAATCAATCAACAAGCATTTATTATCTGGTATGTGCTAATCAACAGCATTTCTCAAATGCATGCACTTGTATGTGCTCGTAATGCTAGGTAGCATGCTAAGTCCTAGGATTACCAAGAAAGGCTCCCTGCCCACAAAGAACTTGCACTCTAATAGGATAGACAACAAGCAATCAAACACATGGAAGATACATACAGAGCAGACAAAGAGTAACTTCCGAGTGTCAGACACTGGGGTTACAATGACAAAAAGCAAAACAATCCCTGCCCTTGAGAAAGTTCCACTTGGATGGACACATACACAAAACGCATACATATACACGATGACCTCGGTTGGATAGGGGTGGAGACTGGAGAGTCATGAACAGCTAAGAAAACTACAGAATGTCTCATGCCAATAATGACGCTTGGGCCGAGACTTCAAGAAAATCGAGGATTCCAAGAGGGAGAGGAGGAGGTGAGGAACGTGTGGGTATAAAGATGGAGGGTGGGAGAGAGTGTCATGTGAGAAGAAGAGAATAACAGGCAGTTTGGGCATGGAGGGGAGTAATGTGTAACCAGGCTAGAAACATAAGATGGGGCCAGCTTGCGAAGAGTTTTATATGCCAAACACAGGACCCAGTATTTGATGTTGGAGGAAATTAGGAGCCCCTGGGATTTGTTGAATAAAGGGATGACATGGTCAGCCTTGCACTGAAGACTTTGGCAGTTGTTGCAAGATGGACTGGAATGGTGAGAGACAAGGCAGGGAGACTGGTTAGGACACTATTGCAATTGTCATTTGTCCTTCCTTCTTGAAGAAGATCATGACATCAGGGAGGTGATGCCATGCAATAGTCTGGGTGAGGAATAAGGAGGGCCTGCATTAGGGTGATGGCTGGTGTAACAACAATGCTACTTGCCACTACTGTGGCAGAAGGACTGCCAGCACAGGTTCTTTGATCTGCTTTTCTAAGGAAAGCAACTTTAAGGGGTTAACAATCTCACTTTAACCAAACATACATATATCATTCACTTGGTTCAGGGGGAAAAGCCAGCACCCTGAACTTCAGAGCAAATACAAACAGAAATTACAGAGACAATATAAACAGAGAAAACACACACAGTTATCAACAGACAGGCCTCTAGCTGTCTGACCAAAGAATGACATAGTTACCAGAGAGAGAGGCACCAACATTTGGGTCTTCAAAGCCGGGGGCTTCAGTTGCTACTCAGAATCTTGTCTGGTCAAATCACACAGCACCCTTCCAGTGAGTGAGAGTCCCAAACAAAATGCTAACCTCTGAGTTTATATACCCTGTTAAGGGTCAAAGGGCATCACAACCATGTGACACTTCTTCAGGCATCACAACCATGAGACTCAAACCTATGTGAACTAGGCTTTCTTGTTTCTTAAGCAGGTCATCAAAGACTCTCGGATTTAATCAAAGAAACAAAGGCACTTGATTACTTCAGTGCTCCAAAGGGGAAAACAGTAAAAAAAAGTCCCACCTTAATTACCAATACAGCTGAGCGAGTAGAGGGAAGATTGGATAGAGATAGAAACAGCAAGATTTGACAACAGGTTGGATATTTGGGGTGAATGAGAGTGAGGGGATAAGGATGACATTAAGGTGACATCCTGAGGGACTAGAAAGATGGTAGTCCTCTTGATAGTAATTGAAGTAAGAGTTTTTTTTTTTGATGGTGGGAGAAGATAATAAATTATGCTTTGGACATGTGGAGTTTGAGATATTTATGAGACATATAGTTCAAAATATCTAATAGGTGGTTTGTGATATGGGACTGGAGTTGGGAGAGACACTAGCACTAGATGTGTCATTTTGAGTTTCATCTGCATAGAAGTGGGGGGGTGGTGTATGGGTGTTCAGGGAGGACTAGCACCTCTGGTGTGAGGGCTTGCTGAGCCCTTTTCAGGGCTGCTTAACCACCTTTGGTGTCTACCTCTCACCTATGGCTCCAAGAAGCTGTAGCATGTACACTGGCCACACCTGGTAAAATCATCTCAGCAGATGGGCTAAACCAGGTTGAGGGTAACTGACAGGCCTAAGACCTGTCAGTGAGTCAGGGGTATGTCTACCCCAAGCATGGAAGACTTCCCCCTGTAGAATGGGTAGATGAGGACAATTTGTTCCAACAGCCCTGAAGGAGCTTAGAACTTAGTCAGACATCAAAGATACCAAAGTCATCCGCTGCATCCCAGGCTGCTGCCAATCATCCTGACTTTTGAATTGCTGCTGGACTTTGATAAATCTGGAAGACAGAGTGAGGCTGATGACTTTTCACAACTCTGCCTCACTTAAATCTGATTCACATGCAAGTCAAGTCATCACCACGTGATGTCATGGGTCCTCTTCAAAAAGTGAAGGATGAACCTCAGCATAGAGGTGATAATTGAGCTGATGAGGTCACCAAGTGAGAGTCTGAGAAAGAAGAGGTCTCAGGACATGGTCTTGTGGGGACACCCACAGATAGGCGCAGAAGAACTACAGCCTGCATCTGTGGATCCTTGAAATGGGATTGTAAAACTAATGATCTTGAGCTGGAAGAGACCTGGGAGACCTTTTCATCCCACCCCTCATTTTGACAAATGAGGAAACAGAGCCTCAGAGAGATTAGGGACCTGTCCGATGTCAAAAAAGTGGCAATTGACAG
Organism: Trichosurus vulpecula; assembly: GCF_011100635.1. Lineage (NCBI taxonomy): Eukaryota > Metazoa > Chordata > Mammalia > Diprotodontia > Phalangeridae > Trichosurus > Trichosurus vulpecula. The sequence continues at coordinate 74,383,430 of NC_050574.1, read as the reverse complement.
AGCTGGTATTTTAATTCAGTTCCCTGACACCATACTCATTGCTCTTTCCTTTGACATAAGAACATGTGGTGCCATAGTGGTGGGAGGGTTAGACCATGGGTTAAGAGACCTGGTTTCTAGTTCTGACTCTGCCATTAATTTTCCATGTATTTGAGCAAGTCTGGATCTCAGTTTATTTCTCTATCAAACATGGGGGGCACTAGATGACCTTTGTCTTCTCTTTCCAGCTCTAATATTCTATGACCATGGGCAGTACCATCATGGTTTTCCCTTAATCAAATGTGAACTTCACAAGTATCTCGTTGATACAGTCCTTGGTAATTCAGGGTTACAAAAAGGGCCATGGACACAGGAGTCAGGTTCCCATCCTGGTTGAATCTCTTCCTAGCTGCGTGACCCCAAGTAAGTAATTTCATTTTTTCTATTTCCCCATCTGGAAAATGAGGATGGTGTTACTTGTATGAGCTTTCTTATAGAGTGGTTGGAAGGATCAAATAAGATGATGCATAGAACACGCTAAATAAACATGAGCTGTGCTTACTGTCTCTATAACAAGCTGAGAATTCCCCAAGTTTTTTATTTCTTCTACGTCTCTCCCAAAGGGCCTTGCACAGTGATCTGCCCCACAGCATCCCTCTTCCTTTAATACACTGATTAAGTACAACTTGTGGCATGCAGCCCTTCCTGATACCCCCACTGCTGGTGCCCTCTCTCCCAAATGACCTTGAGTTTAACCACTTTGTATTTGATTATTTATTCTCCTTCTATGGATTTTGTGTATGTGTACACAAGTGCTTATTGTCTCTACCATTAGGGTATAAGCTTCTTGAAGTCAGGACAATTGTTTTTTTTTTGGGGGGTGTCTATTTCCCTAGCACCAAGCACAGTGCCTGGCACTTAATAAATATTTGTTTATTGATTGATGGCCCCATGCATAGTTAGGTCTTCCCAAATGCTTGCTTTTAAACTAAAGTTGGCCAACAAGCATTTATTAAGCTCCTGCTCTATACCAGGCCCTGTGCTGGGGATGCAAAGAAAGGCCAAAGCAGCCTCTGTTGTCAGACATTGAAGATACCAAGGTCATCCACTGCACTCCGGGCTGCTGCCAATCATCCTGACTTTCGAATTGCTGCTGGACTTTGATAAATCTGGAAGAGAGAGCAGGGCTGATGACTTTGCACAACTCTGCCTCACTTTAATCCAATTCATGTGCAGGTCAAGTCATCTTCCCCATGGAGCTCACAGTCTAATGGGGGAGACAACATACAAACCCCTAGGTATAAGAAGTTGGGGACAAGACAGTGTGGTACAGTGGTCTGGAGTCAGAAAACCTGATTTTGCATCCAGACTCTGCTACTTATTAGTTCAGTTTCCTCCTCTATAAATAAGATAGTTGGACTAAGATTTTTCCAGCTCTAGGTTCTGATGGTCACAGAGGCCCGGGTCCCACATTTTGCTCCTTTGGTGGGATCTTCTCAGCACCCACTTATTAAGGAGTCAGAATCCTTCCTCTGGATAAGATGAGCTAAGCTGGGACATGGAAGAAAGAACATAGTAGAAAGGCACTGGCTCCTCATGGAGAGCGAGATGGGAGGGAGCTGAATAGCCATGGGATAGCCTCTCTTCTTTGGAAGGCTGGCTATCTCCCTCAGCCCCTTGCTGTTTTCACCAGGGCAAGTGGGCCTCGCAGGAATAAGAGCTAACAGTGAAAATAGTACTGGGTTTTGAATTTGGACAACTCCTTTAACAGTTCTCTGTGCCTCAGTTTCTTCAACTGTGAAATGGGAGCACTGGACTAGATGACTCACAAGGTCCCTTCCAACACTTAATCTGTGGTCTGCTATCCTCTGACTCCTTATCATGAAGCCTAGGATGGCTATCTCCACTGAGGATGGCAGCCTCTGCTGGGCAGATAGGAATATTAATATTTATAGTATTTATAATACAGCAACACATAGTATTTATATATTTATTATTATATTTATATAATATAATAATATATTTCTCCCATTTTAGAGGTCACTTTAAGGTTTGCAAAGCACTACAGAGATCTTTTCTCAGTTGGTCTTCCCGATAACCATGTGAGGCAGGTACCGTAGGTATTATTTTCCCCTATAAAATGGGGAAAATAGTGCTAAGTGCTCTAGCTCTCTCCTCTTGGTGGGGACCCTGTGCCAGGCAAGGGGTGGGAGGAGAGCAGGACAGTGAAAGGAAGAGAAGCCAAGTGTGAGGGATTGCCCTGCTCCCTGTTTTTCCTCGTGGCCATCTCCAGTCGTCCAGATTGATATCTGGCCACCAGACCCAGATGGCTCCAAAGGAAAAAGTGAGGCTGATGACTTTGCACAGCCCTCCCTCACTTAAACCCAATTCACTTGCATGTCATGGCATCACCTTCCTGATGTCACGGTCCTCTTTGAGAATGAAGGACAAACAACAAGTCCTGTGATCTGAGGCTGGCCTGGGATGCTATCATCAGGCAGCATCTTCTCTAGGACCTGAACGCTATGATTTCATCTATGAGGCTGTTCCTGCCACTGGTCCATACTCCAGCCCTTCCATGACTTAGGAGAGAGTCTTGAGTCCCTGTGGCCATAAAAATTCATCACCTAGTGGCCATGCTTTTTTGGTAGTAGGCAATATCGTGCAATGGAGATAGTGCTGGTTTTCAGGTCAGAGGGTTTGGAGTTCAAATCTCAGCTGCAATGCTTAGCATTTATATAACCAGAAGAAAGTAACCAAACCTCTTCAGGTAGCTTTCTTTCTATGTCAAAGAAGAGAATTGGTCTCTTCTTTTTCTCAATTCTTTGATGAGCCTTTCTATGTCTCAGTTGTTGTCTATAGACAACAGACATGTAGGCCATGTAACTAGATTAGTTTCACCTACAGTTGTAGGGGAGGGGATGATGACATATACAGAGAATGGTCCTGGTACTCTGGGACAAAGGGCTAACCTGACTCCCTTTTTTCCTGCCCATTTCATACTTCTCTGTCCTCCACTGGCCCTAGACCTTGCTCCCTTGCCCTTTCTTTGGGTCATTTCCCCTCTAACCTCAAGAAACACAGTATAGCAGCCTGTGGACTCCCTCAGAGAGGAGCACTTCCCTTCCCCACTAACACAGGGTCATGCACTGAGAGCTGGAAGGGACCTTAGGGCCCTTCTAGTCAATTTTATGTATGAGGTACTAAGGCCAAGTGCTATGAAGGGCCTTGCTCAAAGTCATATTGAAGGAGCCAGGATTCAAATTCAGATCCTGAATCCAAGTTCAGTATTTTATCCATTATAGCATGTAGCTCCCGGACACTTAGGTAAAGCCTTGGCTGCCACTCCCTAATGGCTCTGGCTAAACTCAAAACCTTTCTATCTTTGTTGAACCTGTTAAAGCTTCACCTTCAATGGCACAGCCTGAGGCGCTAACACCCCATGATGGGATACCCCTGGAAGAAATCAGTAGGCTTGGGCAGTGTCTGTCTGGGTAAACATGCAGACACAACACAAATAGGGCTTAAGTGATACTCTAAGTGATGCTGGAACCTCTCTGGAGATACTAGCCTCCTTATTCATTAGCATGGGATGGGAGGCCTTAAAAGCATTTCTGAGGGGTAGTAGGAAGGGAAGGCAAAGAAAGGTGCTAGTGGGGGTGAAGCCAAGGTGCTGGGCTCTAGGCCCCACTGAGAGATGGAAAGAAGGATTCATGGGCCACTGTCACTATCAGGCCCAACGAGTGGCCAGTCATTCTGGAGGGAGCCTTTGATCACAAGAGGGTCTGAATAGAGTGAAGGAATCTTGGAGTTGAAGGAAAGGGAAGGGCCCAGGAAACTGGGAGAAGCCACTTCCATGCAAGGAAGAGCATCACTGGAAACCACCTGTCCAGGAGAATCCTGGGCCTTGTCTGTTCCAGTCATATAGCCTGGTACCTGGTGTTTATATCTTACTATCTCCTAGCATAATTTCTTTCTTTCTTTCTTTCTTTTTTTGTCAGGCAATCAGGATTAAGTGACAGTTAATAAATGTCAAATGTCTGAGGCTGGAATTGAACTCAGGTACTCAGGTCCCTAGCATAATTTCTTGGGGCAACCTCTTCCCCTATTCTTTCCTTCTTCCAAATTATGCTTATCCCTTAACTATTCTGAAGGTAGTAATTTTGAGTGGATAGAACATGAGGCTTTGAGTCAGAAAGACACATTTTTGTGAGTTCAAATCTGGCCTCAGAGGCTTACCAGCTGTGTGACCCTGGGCAAGTCACTTCACCCTGTTTGCCTCAGTTTCCTCATCTGTAAATGAGCTGGAGAAGGAAATGGCAAATCACTCCAGTATCTCTTCCAAGAAAACTCCAAATGGGGTCACAAAGAGTTAGAGATGACTGAAAAATGGTGAACAAGGAGAATAAGTACTTTGAAGATTCAGGATTTCTTCAATGTGGATGCTCCCTGTGCTTTTTAAAAATAAATGTTTCATTGATCCTTAAAAATAAACAGCAACATTGCTGTCAGATCCAAATTCCCCTGCTCTCTATAACCCTCCTTTGTAAGAAAAAATATATAGTTAATTAACATAAAATAAGCTAACATATTGACCATGTCTAGCAAAGTATGCCTCATTCCTTACCTATGGTCCACCACCTCTCTGCCAAGAGAAACCCTCCTTTGAAGTCATGATTGCACTGGTCAGGGTTCTGTTATCTTTTATTATTGTTTTCCTTTACATTTTTGTGGTCAAAATGTAACTACTTTTTCTTGTCCTACTTACTTTGCTCTGAATCAATTGATACAGCTTTTCCCATGCCTCTCTGAATTCTTCATGTTCACCATTTCTAACAGCACAAAAATATTCTATTATTAATGAAATTAATTAGCAAAATTAAGACTATTCCATTGCATTCATGTACCACATTTTTTCAGATCCTCAAATCTACAGGCACTCATTTTTTAAAAGTTTTTTTAATCATTAAAAAAGGGCTTCTGTGAATATTTTGGTATTTTTTTATGTTTCCCTCTATTTTTGATGTTCTTGGAGGTAAATGCTTAGGGCTAGGATCTCTGGATTAAAGGACACTTTGTATGCTTTTTCTAGTACAGGTCCAAACTGTTTTCCAGAACCCTTCCATAGTGCAGATAGCTAGTCTTTGAGAGTGACTGGGGTGGGGTGGGGGCAGAGATCAGGGAAGCCTTTTTTTAAGTGACCTTTAAATTTTGCTTTTTTTTTTCTTATGACTCACCATTTCCTTTATTTGTGCAGAAGAGTGAATAATCATACCCTGGCTGGGGTTTAAACAACTCCTTCTGTCCTGAAGCATTTATTCTGAAGGCTTGGGACTAGCCCCTTTAGCCCCAGCATCTTTGGGTTTGGACTCGGCAGGCTTGGGGGTCAGTAGGCTTAGCAGCCTTGGAATCACCAGGCTTTGTGGCCTTAGAATCAGACTTGGCTGTCTTGGGATTGGACTTTGTGACCTTGGTGTCAGATTTGGTGGTCTTGGGGCCAGATTTGGCAGCCTTGGGATTAGACTTACAGACCTCGATGTCAGACTTAATGACCTTGGGGTTAGTGGGCTTGGCAGCCTTGGAGTCAGTGGTTCTGGCAACCTTAGAGTAAAGCTTCATGATCCTGGGGCCTGGGCATTTGGTGGCCATGCCAGGCACTGGCCTTGGGGATCTTGTGACTGAAGAGCTTGGCCTTGTAGGCCTTGGTGCTCAGGGCCTTGATGGCCTCTGCTAGGACCTTGATTGTTTTGGCGTTGTTGGTCTGAATCTTCTTCAGCTCCTTCTTGTGTTTCTTGGCAAAGTGTATGTTTCTCAGAAACTTGGAGTCAACCCCTTTCAGAGACTTGTATCTCCATGACCTAGGTTTCTTGATGCCATTTCTGTGTTATTTACATGATTGATTATGGGTGATATGGTTCTTAGACTTAGTCATCTCTATACTCCATCCATGTCCTAACAGGTCAGAAGAGGCCAAAGTGAGAGAGAGAAAGCAAGCTATGCTTTTAGGGAGGGATAGGAATCTAACAAGTGAGAGAATGGAGGAGGGCATTTAGGCATAGAGGTAGCATGAGCAAAGGTACAGATATAGGTGAATTTATAGCATGTTGTGGGCGGGGCAGAGAGTAGTCCAATTTGGCTAGAACATAGAATACAGAAATAGAAAAAGTGTAAGGCTGGAAAGATAGGGTAGCCCCATACTACTGTGCTCAACTGTCAGAATGAGGGAAAATTTTATTCCATAGGCAATAGAGACTCTACCCCTCCCCCCATCCATCCACCAGATGATTTTTGAGCAGATGAGAGACTTGACCATACTTCTGAATATGGAAGACTAATTCTGAAGCTTGTGAAGGGAGGATTAGAGGGGAAAGAAAGTAGAAGTGTTGAGAGGCTATTGCTATACCAGGATGGTAGTAATGAGGAGCTAGCCTTGGGTAGTAGCAATAAGAATAGGAAGAGGAGCAGCTAGGTGGTACAGTGAGTAGAGCACCCGTCCTGGAGTCAGTAGGACCTGGATTCAAATCTGGGCTCAGACACTTGACACTTACCTTGGGCAAGTCATGTAACCCTGATTGCCTTGGCTCCCCCCTCCAAAAAAAATATAAGAATAGAAAGAATGAGAAAGGTGGGGAGAGGTCTCGTCTTACCTCTGTTCCTGATATAGTGTTAGCGGGAGACATTAATGAGATGGTCCCCATGGTCCCCAGAATAGATTCTTGCTGCCTACCAGGTGAAATAAAGTTGTGGTCATATCAAGGACATACATTCTAGGGAAGGCAGGAGCCCTAAATGCAGAGTTTTTAACAAGGAAGGTCCAGGAAGTGTTGCCAGGGAATTGTAACCAGTGTCAGGATAAGTGTAGTGTGGTGGGAGGCATGCCGGATTTGGAGTTAGTTTGGGGTCAAATCCTGGCTCTGCTATTATTCCCTGTGTAACTTTGGACTGTGTAACTTTCCCTCTCTGAGCTTCAGTTTCCCAACTTTTAGAATGAGGTGGTTAGACTAGATGAACTCTAGTTCCCTTCCAGCTCTAAATCTATGATCTTATGAATTATACTCTATCATTTATCTATTCATCTCTCTTGGTCTATTCACCCCTCTTTCCCTCCCTTCTCCTTTCTCTCTCTCTCTGTCTCTCTCTCTCCCTTGCTCTCTCTCTCTCTCTCTCTCTCTCTCGCTCTCGCTCTCTCGCTTTCTCTTTCTCTCTTTCTCTCTTTCTTTCTCTCTCTCTCTCCCTCCCTCTCCCTCTCTCTTTTTCTCTCTCCATCTCTGTCTCTGTTTGTCTCTGTCTCTGTGTCACCTCCCTAGCTCAGTTGGTGAATTTGCGTGTTTAGGGCTCAATGGCCCCCCCATGGGAGCTGATCTGTATAAGCACTGTACCTTTATGAATAATTTATATCTGCGTTGGGTGTGAGACCTTGAGACTTTCCACCCTTAGGCATATAAACAGACCATCAGGGGTTCATGAGGGAACTCTGCTACTTCTGGAATGTAGACAGTACACCCCTTTCCCAGCCTAGTGCTTGGGTCCCCTGATTGACCTTGAGTAGGGCACTTGAAATATACCCCAGGGATGGAAGCTAGATTTACCTCTCAGGGCTGCAGAGGTTGCATGCAGGCCCAGGTTCAGCACACTGGGAAAGATGGATGAATGGAAAGAGTATTGATTCTGAGTCAGAACACCTAGATGCCAGACTGAGCTCTAACATCAAATGGAGATAATTATACTTGTCCTCCCTACCTTCTCTGCTTCATGACTCACAGATGACGTGAGCAGTGTAAGTATCATTCTACTCATTTTAACGGTGAAGAGACTGAGGCTCGTAGTGTGGACAGAGTGCCTACTGCCGAAGTGCAGGACTCATAGCTTGGACGTGTGACATCTTTAATGCCTGGTTCATGTGTCCTTGGCTTCAAGCAGATCTTAGTAAAGGGAGAAGTACAACATCCAATAAAGATATGGGTGGGGAGGATCAAAAGGATCATTATGGGAGGAATTCAATCCACAGTTGGCGGCAGTGGCAAAATGGAGAGCCAAACAGTCTTCAAGATCTAATAATGTCAAGCCCTGGGAACCAGCAAGTGAGTGCCTTCTTAAGATGGCAGGGACTCCAAACCACAGCAATACACAGCCTTATGTGCTAAGCGCATTAAGGAGGTATAAAGAACTTGTGAGATCTGAAGGTAAAGTCATTACTGACAGGGAGAATAGGGGAAATCTTCCTGGAAGAGGTAGTACTTTCATTGGGCTTTGAAGGGTGATTAGAAATTGACCAGGAAAAGAAGCAAGAAAGGACACTACAGAAATGGGAATAACACGAGCAGGGGCAGAAGGGCATGAAATCAGTCTTGCACTGGCTGCAGTGTGACATAAGGAGGGAAGTAACAAGATATACTGAAAGGTAGAAGTGTTAGGACACTATTGCAATAACCCAAGGTGGTGACAGTAAGGGGCTAGCCTTGAGGAATAGAAACCAAGGAATAGATGTGAAGGGTGGGTAGAAGGGTTCTGGTAGGGTAGTACCAGAAGTTGTGGAGCCTGCAATAATGGAAAGAGGAACTGGATCTTTTTTTAGTAGGCAATAGGGAGCCACAGGAAGTTTTAGAGCAGAGGAGTGATGTGACTAAGTGTCTAAGAGATTGTTCTGGCAATAGTATAAAGGAGGAATGGTGGGCAAGTGGGAGGGGGGATAAAGTGGAGGCAGGAAGAGCTGTTAGGGCACAGACAGCTTTGAGGCATAGCTTCCCCTTCCTCAGTGGGAAGGAATTTCCAGGTGCTTGAGAAACGTAATCAGCATAGATTCATGTTCTTTCAGCATTGTATCTCCATGACAAATGTAGGAAATAATTCAGGTTTAAATGGACCAAATGTTTGTTTGGTAAATGTACTTTCTAAGCATGGTTGAGTATTGCTCCTCATAGAATTCTCAATATTCTTTCTGGAATAATAACAATAGCTCACATTTATAGAGGTCCAGTGCTCAGAATCTCTGGTTTTCTCACAGGCAGCCTGGGTTGGACTTCCTGCATTGGAAATATGATTCAGTGGGGGAGGTGGTATGGTAAGCAGGAATAAGTGCATGAATGAGAGTCAGAGGACCTGAGTCCAAATCCTGACTCTGCCAGTTGCTCTCTGTGTCATCTTGGACAATCTCTCTGCATCTTAGTTTCTTCAAAATGGGGCGGGGTGGGGTTGAACGAGATGACCCCTCTGGTTTTTTCTAACTCTATGGTTCTATGATCTCTTGTTCTTCACAGCACACCAGCTATTATAGTAGAAGGTAAACTACTTGAGGGCAAGACTATGGGGCTTTTGTTTATGTCTCTTTGCTTCTCAAACTTCTTGGTCTGAAGACTTCTTTATGCTCTTGAAAATCATTGAGGACTGCCCCCACCCACCCAAAGAGCTTTGCTTATGTGGGTTATAGTTAATGACGCTAGCCACATTAGAAATTAAGATTATTTTAGTATTATTATTAAACTAATATTGACTCCATGGACCCCCTTTAAAGAGTCTTGGGGACCCCCAGGGGTCCCTGGACCAGACTCTCGCACTAATGCCTTTCGCCTAGATGTTGCTTAACGAATGCTGCTTCCCTCATTTTGCTGATGAGGAAATGGAAGGTCAGAGGGGTGACTCAGGATTATAGATTTCCAACCAGAAAGATCATCTTCTTGTTCAGTTGCGTCAGACTCCTCTTGACCCCATTTGGGGTTTTCTTGGCAAAGATCTTGGAGGGGTTTGCCATTTCCTTCTCCAGCTCATTTTACATATGAGGAAACTGAGGCAAACAGGGTGAGGTGATTTGTCCAGGGTCACACAGCTAGTAAGTGTCTGAGGCTGGATTTGAACTCAGGAAGACGAGTCTTCCCGTCTCCAGGCCCAGCACTTTATCCACTATACCACCTAGCTGCTCCCCCTCTTCCTGTTACTTTATATTTACCTTCTAGATATTTTGTATGTATTTAGATGTGTGCTTGTTATTTTCTCCAAGTAGAATGAAAACTCCATGAGGGCAGGGCATATTTCCTTTTTGTTTGTGCATTTCCAGTGTTTAGAGCAGTATCTGACCCACCTTGGGCCATTAACAAAGATTTAAAGTTTACTTGAATTGAGTTTTCATTGACTTGCCCTTCTTTGCCCCCTTGTTCTGATTCTTACTTTCTGTCCTCTCCATCCCTGTTCTCCCCTTTAGCCCCCAGCCCCAGGCCTCACACACCTGCTTCCCTCCCTCAGCCTGGACACAATATTTCTGATAGCATCTCCTTTGTGCCTACATAATAACCTTCTCATAAATTTCTGTTACTGTAGGGAAGAGTTCACATTAACAACAGGTATGTGGATAGCTCTAGCCTCCCAGCTGGGAAACCTTGTTGAAAACGTAAAGTAGTTTACCTTTTGGTTTTGGTTTTGAGACTGGATATCCCTAGCTTGTCCACCATCGGAGGTGTGCAGCAGTCACTCATGGTCTGATTCCACTTCTGATTGGCCCTGCTTTGGTTTCTGACCCAGCTGACCCTCCTTAGGCAGTCTGGTCTCCTACCCCCAGTTTCTAAAGACTTCTTATATAGGTGCTGGCCTTTGCACAAACACTTATACGACATCTCAGAATTCTGGAGCTCAAGAGATCCACCAGTCTCAACCTTCTCATTATCAGGGATGACAGGCATGTGTCACCATATCCAGCTGGGGTGGCTTTTCACTGAAGCCCTCAATAATGGAGGGGGATAGGTGAGGAGCCATCGGACACCCCTAAACATTTCCTGGCCCAAAGGAGAGAGAGTCTTAAGAAGCTGTCATCGAATGAGGTATCTTGGTGACACGGGTGATAAGATAGTATATTTACCCTTAGGGGGTACATGACTTCAGCGGGGTGTCCTCATGGTAGCATGCGGATATAGTAACTAGATACAGTAGGGTCAAGGCCTCACAGAATCTGGTGGCTGGAAGTGATCTTGGATGTCATCTAGTTTAGCTCTATCAGTAGATAGAGCTAGGGGCCTGGAGTCAGGACCCTGTGTGACCCTGGACAAGTTGCTTAATCCTGTTTGCCTCAGTTTCCTCATCTGTAAAATGAGCCAGAGAAGGAAATGGCAAACCACTCCAACATCTCTGCCAGGAAAACCCCAAATGAGGTCACAAAAGAATCAGACATGACTGAAAAAACTGAACCACCAGCACAACAAAGGTTTAACACAAACTTGAACAGCATGAGGCAATGAAAAGAGCACCGGATTTAAAAAGGAAAAAAGGAAGGAAGAAAAGAAGGAAACAAGCATTTATTAAGTACCTACTGTGTGCCAGGGACTATGCTAAGTTCTTTCCCAACATTATCTCATCTGATCCTCACAACAACCCTGGGAGAAAGGTGCTATTATTTATTACTCTTCCCATTTTAAAGATGGAGAAACTGAAGCAGAAGGAGGTTAGATGAATGACCCAGGGTTTCACAGCTAGTAAGTGTCTGAGGCAGGATTTGAACTCAGGTCTTCCTGACTCCAGGCCTCGTGTCAACTAGCTGAGGACCTGGGGAAAATAATAAGGTAAATGCAAATCTAAGTCAACTCTGAAGTTTCATCTTCCACCCAGCAAATTGAGAAAGACCATGAATGATGAGCATAGTCAAATTTGGAGGGCTGCAGAAAGACAGGCACTCTAATATAAATTATTGATGGAGCTGTGCATCGGTCCAGTCATTCTGGAAAGCAATTTAGAATAAGACTAACAAAAACGTGGCTTTTGATGTGGAGCTTTTATAGCTGGGCACTTACACCAAGGACGCCAAAGACAAAAAGAAAGGCCTCCTACATACCAAGATGTTCATAGCAGTACTTTCGCCCAATAACGGGAACCAAACTAGGCCTTCATTAATTGGGAAATGGCTAAAGAAATTGTGATACATGAAGATGATGGAATATTATTGGACCATGAGACACGATGATCTTGAAGAATTGATGGCTTTTTAATTTCTTTCAAGACTAAGCTCAAGTGCCATCATTGACATCCTGATCACCCCTGCCCCCAACAATTAATGCCCTTCCTCTCTATCTTTCTTGTATTTATTTTGTGTTCATCTTGTATCTATTTGTATAAGCACAGGTTATCTCTGCCAAAAGAATATATGCTCCTTTCGAGTAGGCACTATCACCAATGCGTTGCTTGTTGTCCTCTGGTTGTTTCAGTCATGTTTGACTCTTTGTGACCCCATTTTTCTTGGCAATGATGCTAAAAAGGTTTATCATTTCCTTTTCCAGCTCATTTTACGGATGGAGAACTGAGGTAAACAGAAATTGCCCAGGCTTGCACAGCAGTAAATGTCTGAGACTGGATTGGAACTCATAAAGATGAGTCTTCCTGACTCCAGGCCCAGCACACTACCTACTGTGTCACCTAACTGTCTCTCAATGCTTAGCATGAAGATTTTAATAAATGTTTGTTGATTGATTGGATTCTGGGAAACATGGGAAGACTTTTATGAACTGATGCAGAGCAAAGCAAAAAGAACCCCAAGGCTTTAGAATTAGAAAGACCAAAGAAGAGGTAAGAAAATCTTCTCTCTCTTCTTTGAAGACTGTGAGTATGGAGCATCATGCATACTGTCAGAACAGGTGGGTGAGAGGGTTAGTTTTGCTGAACTTTTTCCTTTTTATTCTTCGTTACATGGGATGGTTGGTGGGTACACACATATTTGGAAAGGAAGGTGATATAAAAAACAAAATAGCATAATAAAATAAAAAAAAGAAAGAAAAACATCGTTAGGGATAAAAAAAAATTGTGTGCCCAGAACTGAAGAGAATATCCCCAATGTTATCTGATTGGAGCAGGAAATAGTGATGCTCCAGAGTTGTAACTAGTCATTTTTGCCTTATGGGTAAGCAGCACAAATTTGCCTGGGGCAAGAAGCATGAACGTGCCCTTACAGGCTCCCAGGAAGACCGCTGGGGGTGGGGGTGGGGATATTTTTGCTTCCCATTTTGAATGAGCATTTTTCTAACTAGGTACTAAGTTCACTTGTTAGTCTCCTGCTGAAAGATAACAACTGCTGTCAGCACCCGCTAAGCTTTGGAACACTGGGGCAAAGCCCTAGTCACTCCTCCCCTAGTTATGGTTCTCCGGGGTGTTAATACTTTCCTTTTTCTGTGCATGTGACTTTCTAATGCTGAATGAGCCTTTCTGGATTTCAGGTAAACCCTGGAGGACACAGAAAGAGTTTTATCTGGTTTTGTTTTTTTCCTGGCACTGGGCACAGGTCCTTAGAAATGCCAGCTGCTGGGATTGGGCCCCGGCTCCTCGCTTTGGTTCCCACTTTGCTGAGCTGCAGACGATTGAGCCACAACTCTTTTTCTTGGACTTCCTTCCAGACTCAGCTCAGATCTCGCCTTGTCCTTTCCCAGGCTTTCCAGCTGCTCAGTCCTCCCTCTTTGAGATTGCCTTCCATTTACATTGTATATGTCTTGCACATCCCTTGTTATCTGCATGTTGTCCCCTTCTCCCCTTAGAATGTAAGGTCCTTGAAAGCAGGGATTCTTTGTATGCCTAGTGTTTAGTACAATGCCTGGCACATAGTAAGTGCTTAATAAATGCTTGTTGACAGTTGACTAAATGAGACATCTAATCTTATGGATGGGCAGCTAGGGGGTGCCATAGTGGATAGAGTGCTGTGCCTGGAGTCAGGAAGACCTGAGTTCAAATCCAACTTCAGATACTTAGTAGCTGTGTGACCCTGGGCAAGTCACTTAACCCTGTTTGCCTCAGTTTCCTCATCTGTAAAATGAGCTGGAGAAAGAAATGGCAAACCATCATGAAAAGTTGGACATGACTGAAAAAGACTGAAGTTCTATGGATACAACAGTGAACTGCCAAAAACCAATTCCTGTTGCAAAAAAAGAAAAAAAAGAATCTGCTCTCTTCAGGAACCAAGAAGAAGATAACACTTATGTCCCCTTTCAGTTTCCTCTTCTCTAGGCTCTTCCCTCTCCCCAGTCTCCCCAAATCACTACGGTCCAATTTCCCTTCCCCTAACATTTTCCCCCTCCCTTTTTGGTTATTTTCAAACCTAACAATATCAACTTATTTTCTTTTTAATATTCTTTGATAAATTTTCATTTTTATACTGAATAGAACCCTTCCTCTTCCTTACCCAGGCAGCTATCCTTTGTAGCAAATAATAAAAAAAAGAAAGAGGAAAATAAAAGCACTTTAGTAAAACCAACCAATACAGCTATTGTTTCTGACAGTATATCCAATATTCTGCAATCATAATCCCCTACTTCTGCAAAGAAAGGGAGAAAGTGCATTTTCTTAACTCTTCTCTGGGGCCAAGGTTGGTCACTATAAACAGAGTTTAGGGTCTCTGTTATTGTCATTGTTCATTTTTTCCATTTATATTGTTACTGTCATTGAATTATTCTTCCTGGTCCTGTTTACTTCACTCTGAATCCATTCATGTAAATCTTCCCATGATGCTTCTCTGAGTTCTTCATATTTAGCATCTATCTGCTCCCTTCTTTCAGAACCCTGAGACAGCTGCTTGAAGTAATTTTAATTTTCATATGGTTTAGTGTAAAGAGCTTTGAGTTTGGAGTCTAGAGACCTCGACCTGATTTCTAGTTCTACTTCCTAGCCATGAGACCCTGGGCAAGTCACTTCCCCTCTATTTTCTCTTCTATAAAATGGAAAAAACAGGATTGCTATGAAATAAGTGCTTTGTATACTGGAAAGGACAATAGGACCAGGAGCTATGATGTTTGCCAGTGCCAGAGCCTCAATCCATTTCCCTTTATATGGGTCCTGGGATTCAACTCTAGGAATGTTTGGGGGTTTGGGGAACAGAAATGAGGTTTCCTTAGTTCTCTTCTCTATAGGAGAAGATGGGGGGGGGAGGAGCCTAGTTCTTTCTCCAAGGGAGCTATTCCTCTTGGTATTATCTCCAGAGTGGAAAAACTTCTCTCAGTGGAGAGAGGTTGAGCCTCCCTTTCTCCATATACATATATATACATATATATGTGTATATGTGTGTATGTGTATATGTATATATGTCTATACATACACATACATGTATATATGTATGTGTGTGTATATATACATGCGTATATACATAGCTATACACATATATGTAATTTTCTATTGGTTTGTACCATATCATTATTAACCAAAGCTATTGTAATCTATTAGTTCCTTCAGGCTGCTGCTTCCAGCCTCCAGCCTTCATCTTTCAGTCTCTAGCCTCCAGCAGAATTCTCCTCCCCCCTGCCTCACCAACTTGGACCCATAAATTATAAGGCTTTCTCCTTTCATGGAAACCACAAGGATTGAGAGGTCTAGGAAGGGTAACAGCAGGGTGCCAACCCTCTGCCTCCTGAAGCCCAGAGCTGATTCTTTCTAATACAGAGGGATAGGGGTGGGGGTGGGTTGGTGAGGGTGGGGGAGCCTGTGTCTGCCTCTGGGTGTAGCCACCTCTGTTTGTCTCTTTGTGTGTCTCCCCATGCGTAGTTTCTGCAAGTCGTTGGGTGTGTCTTTTTGTCTGTGTCCATGTTTTTGTGAGTGTCTCTATGTCTGGATTTCTGTGTGTTTGTGTGCATGGGGGTGGGGGGATTGACTCTAATCAGATGCAGAAAGGAAGAGGAAAATGCTGATTTGAAGAAGGGGTCCAGATAGATAACATTCACTTAGGATTTCCTTGACTTGGCTGAGGGCACGCTTTCCATGAAAGACATCAGAGTTAGTTTCTGTAACTCACCTCCTACAGGCAAGGCAGGGCTGGCCAAAAATAAAAAAAAACCCAAAACTCAGAAACAGTGGCTTAGCTTATGCTGCCCAAGAGCCTGGCAGTGAGGGTTATACCTTGCAGCAGACTCCTCCACTTAGATACTTTGGGCTCATGCAAATCACCCAACAGCCTGCTTGCTAGGATATTGTAAGCAGGGCCAAGGTCTGGCTTGCTTGTCCTGTCTTCCTCTTCCCTGCTGCCCCACCCCTCAGTGCATATGTGTGTGTGTATGTGTGTGTGTGTGTGTGTGTGTGTGTGTGTGTGTGTGTTTGACAGACAGAGACACACACATAGACACAGAGAAACAGAGAGATGGAAACAGAGAGAGACATAGAGAGAAACAAAGCTTTTCCAAAGACCTGGATTCCTGTCTGGGCTCTCCTTATTAGTTGTGTGGTCTTAGGCAATAATACTTTTCATAACTGACGTTTAGAAAATGCTCAGAGGTTTGCAGAGCACTTTACAGACATGATCTTACTTGAGGCTCACAACAAGCCTGTGAGCCAGGTATTTATAATCATCCCCATTTTAATGATAAATAATTGCTAATATTTATCTAATGCTTTAAGGTTTGGAAAGTGCTTTACTTATGTTATCTCATTTGTTCATATATGAAGAAAGAGAAATTGAGGCTAGAGTGGATAAATAACTCACCTTGGGTTACCTAGCTAATTAATGTATGGAGCAGGACTTGAATCCAGGTCTTCCCCATTGTCAAATCTTAGTCTTTATCCACCAAGTCATACTGTCTTTCTGGGCCTCAGTTTCCCCATATCTAAAATGAGAGGCCTGGGCTAGGTGGTCTTCAAGATCTCATGAACTCAAACCAATGCCAGTCTACAGGACTGTCCTAATGCTGCCATTTCCCTGTGACTTAGGAGGCTGCTAGCATTTAGTGCTCCCCAGGCCCCCGGCCTCACAATGGAAAAGGCCTAGGCTGCCAGCATCTTGGTCCTGTGTTTCCCCTCTCCTCCCCTCCTCCCAATCCCCCAGAATTGATATGCAGGCTGTATTCTGCTTTGTTTAGAGCTGAGCCTCGGCTTCTAAAAGAATACATTATCCCAGCCTTCTGATGGGGCTGCGATTCCCCTAAACCTGCTCGGGTCACATGGACTGTGCCAATGAGGTTCCCAGCCAGACCCCCTGCAGAGGAAGTGCTGAGGATATCACTGGGAGCGGAACCTGGGAAAAGTACATGGATGCCGGGGACCTTTCGTGTTCTCTGTCTGTCAATTATTCATCTTCCTCTTGGCGGGAAGGCAGGTGCCACCGAAATCACACTGAATACGTGAATGCCTACGGTTCCCAGTCAGGCCCCAGCGGTCACCACACACCCCAAGAGAGCACCCTGTTTAGTCAATAAGCATTTGTTAAGTGCTTACTATGTGCTAGGCACTGTTTACCACCTAAAAATGAAGAACTGAGCATGACGGTTTAGAATCATCGAGTGTTGGAGCCGGGAGGGACCTGAGAATGCAGAATGTCAGATCTGGGAGGGTCTTTAGAAGAGAGAGTATCTGAGAGAGGGCTGACTTAGCATCACAGACATAGTCAGCCAGCATTTATTAAGCACCTACTATGTGCCAGGCACTGTGGTAAGCACTTTTCTTTTTCTACCAAAAAAAAAGCAAAAAACAGTCTCTGCTCTGAGGAGCTCAAATTCTAATGGGAGAGGCAATACGTGAACAACTATGTACAAACAAGACATATAGAGGATAAATTGGACCTAATGTCAGAGGGAAGGTACTGAGATTAGGGAGGCCTGGGAAGGGCTCCTTGAAGAAGCTGGGATTTTAGTTGGGACTTGAAGAAAGCCAGAGAAAACCAGGAGGTGGAGATGAGGAGGTAGAGAATGCCAGGTAGGGGGGAGAGCCAGGGAAAATGCATCAAGTAGGGAGGTGCTGTGTTTTGTGGGAGGATCAGCCAGGAGACCAGAGTCAGTTATGTGGAGGGAATGGGGTGGAAAGGGGAAGAAAACTGGAGAAGTAGGAACAGGCTAGGTAGGATATGGAACGATTTAAAGTCAGAGCTGGGAGGAACCTTAGAACATAAAAAATCAGAACCGAAAGAGACTTTAGAAGCAACAACTTACAATCAGAAGAGACCTTAGGAAACAACGTTAGGACTAGGAGGGACCTTAGACCGTGGAATGTCAGAGCTGTAAGCATCCTTAGAATACTGAATATTAAAACAAAGAACATAGAATATCATTGTTGGAAAGGAGCTTAGAGACCATCTATTTATTCAATCCAAATATGAGAAAAATGAGGCCTGGGGAATGGGACAGGTTTCCCCAAAGTCACATAGATGTTTTTGTAGCAAGGGAAAGGAATCTAAACAAAAATTGAGATTTAGTTAAGGCCTTGGGGTTGGCCAGGTTCGGAAATCAGACGCTTTTTGTTTTTATTTTTTTTAAATCTCTCTCTAAAACTGTATCTCTCTCTTTCAGCTGGAATCTCCAGTCTCTCCCCCTAACCCTCCACCCCCATCCTGCACAGCACAGGGGCCCAAAGCGAACATGGCTTCTGGTCTGATTTGGGGTCCTCTGCGGTCCCACTTGCTCTTTAAATGTTAGCGTTTTAATGATTTAGGAACCAGAAGAATAGCTAAGGAACCAGTAGTCATTATCTCAAATAATGAGACTTTTTAATGCAAAATCAATGTTTGTTATAATGAAAATAGATTCCTCGGCTCCTGCAGGGCCATATGTACAAATCTTTTCTGCTGTTAAATAAAATGTGACGGCTCATTTTCAGCGGGATGATGAACATTTTTATTCAAGAGTAAAAATAAAATGTCAGAACTTATTTACTTTTATTAAGTGCTCATTCTCAATCAGATACTCTAATCAATACCTAATTGGAGGCGAGGAAACAGAAAATAATTTTTATGCCAACTTGAGGGAGAAGGACAGACAGAGACAGAGAGACACAGAGAGAGACCACTTGAAAGAGAGGGTTAGATACACAGAGAGATAGGGGCACAAACGGGCACACAGAGGAGGAAGAGAATGCAAAGAAGGAAGGCAGTGACAAAGAGAAAGAGAGGAAGAGACGTTTTATTTCTAATTCGGTGAGAGGGACAGAGAAAGATGGACTGACGGAGAGATGAAGAAACAGAGACACAAGTGAAAGGGGAGTGAGAGAAACACATAGGGAGGAAGGAAAAGAGAAAAAAGACAGGAAAGAAAGAGGAAAGGAAGCAGAGATAGAGAATGACAGACTGACTTTACTACACATTAATAGAGGGCTTTCGGTGACCATTTGGGAATAGGTCATTCTGGAGACTTGGCTTTTCCTGGTAGCTGAAGTTTAACTCTATTAAATAACCCTCCCCCATTTTCCCCCTATTTCTGCCTGAAATCTTCCTAAAGTAGATCCCACACAGTACCTGTCTTTGAACAATATTCTTTTCTTGATGACTCAGGGTCATCCTGGGGAGCACCCATGACTTCTCTGGGTCAACTTTGGTAGCGTGGGGAGTGGGATCCAATGCCTGACATTGACTGGCTGAGGCCCAAGGGTAGAGGTAGTGACATGGATTGAGTCTATCTTTCCTTTTTCTTCCATTTTTCTCTTTTCCCCTTTCCCTTCTTCCTTTCTGAGCAGTCACTGTTGATATGGCGCCTGCCTCTGACACCTCTTAAGATTATGGATGTAGAGAAAGAAGGGGCCTAGAGGCCATCCACTCATTTTATAGTTGAGGATACCGAGGCCCAGGACTCATGTGACTGAGTGACTTGTCCAAGGTCCCATAGATGATAAGCAAGTGCCAGACACAGGATTAGAATCCATTCCTTCCACTATGCCATGCTTACAGCCTTAGCTCCCTGGGCTACTGAGAGGCTGCTTGCAGACAGTATATAATGGAGGCAAGGTTTGAACCCAGGCCTTCCCAACTCTTAGCTCTTTATGCACTATACCATGTCACATCTTGCCATTTATTATTACTAGTCAACAGTCAATGAACATTTACTAGATACCCACTATGTGCCAGATATTGTGCTGCATGCTGGGGATTCAAAGAAAGGCAAAAAATAATTGTGCCTGTTTTCAAGGAGCTCAAAGTCTCATGGGATTACACAAAAATCTGTGCATGAACAAACCCTCTAGGGGATAAATTGGAGCTAATTAAAGAGTGGAGACAGCTAGGTGGCACAGTGGATAGAGTTCCAGGCCTGGAGTCAGGAAATCTCATCTTCCTGAGTTCAAATCTAGCCTCAGACACTAGTTTTGTGACCCTGGGCAAGTCACTTAACTCTCCTTTAAAGATACATACATATATACATATACATTATATATATATATATATATATATATATATATATATATATATATATATATATATATATAACTGGCTTGCATATATAGACATATATGCATGCTAGTTATTATTATTCTTAGGCAAGGCAAGGATTATTATCCTGGCTTGACAGATAGGGAAACTGAAGCCCAGAGAAAAATGACTCGCCCAGGGTCATACAGCTAGTTACTAGGTTGGAATTGGAATCGAAGCCCCACCCTCAATTATAGTCTAGCGCTCTTTCTGTTTTGTTAAGCTTCGACTAAAAAAGCATTAAGGTCAGTGTAGAGGTGTTGGAGGACTGTAAAATGTTTAAAGAGAGGCCCTTCACTACTATTTCTTCTGTTAACATTTTCCAGGCCTGTCTGTCCATATGCGGGGCTGTTGAAAGGGCACATCCCTTTTATCTGACATGTCTTCTCTACACATATGACTCATTGGGCACATTCTCTTCCTCTTTTTTACCGGGCCTGCCCTTTAGCTGGACTTACCTCTCTGAAGTCTCCTTGTACCTCCTCTCCTGGACATCATACATATTCCTTTTTCCATGGACACGTCTCTCTGCACAGACCCTTCACTAGATACTTCTCCCTCCTCTTTGGCAATCTGTTACCATCATCCCCTTCCTCTATATAGACTTCTAGACTTTTCCCTAAGCCCAGAGCAGAACTCCTGATCCCAATTCCCAGAAATCTCCCTAATCACCAACCTCTCTCACATTTTCTTTTGCTGGCCTCTGGGCTCTATGTTCTGAGTTGGGATGGCCTCTGCTCCAGGTTCCAGGTTCTGGGCCCTGGATTCTGGGTTAGGCTGGACTCTGGGGCCTAGGGGCTCAGGGCTGGATTCTAGTCTCAGGACTCTGATCTGGGCTAACCCAGCCCCCACAGTGCTTTTGCTTATTAACCGCCCCCCCCCCATGTGTTCCCCTTCCCCCATGCCTGCGTCCAGAGCTTTTCCTCTATTGTGAAGCTTCCTCCCAGACAATCTACAGGCTGGCGCAGCCCCATTATGGATTCCCATTTACAAACAGCTTCATTTACATAGAACAGACAGAAGCCGGCTCTTTTCATAGCCAGCAAATGGGACTGAATCCTGGCAGTCAAACCAGGGGCTTCTCTGCTTGGGTTTGGGGAGCAATAAAAGGGGGCTGACTTCAACTTTCCAACTGGTCACTTCTGTGAAAGAAAATTAGATGACTTAAAAAAAACTAGATGGTAGGAAAGTGATTCTGGAATCTGGCATGATTCTGGCATGATTCCTTCCCATCCCCCAACCCATTCAGGAGGTGACTGCACCAAGTGGGAGGAATAAAGACAAAAGAACCTTGAGTTTGACCTCAGAAGATCTGGGTTCAAATTTTACTTTTGCCCCTTACTAGTGGTATAACATTGGGAAGATCATTCCCCTCTCTGAAGGGCAGTTTTCTTCTCTGAAAATAAGAAATGTCTTCCAGGTGTCAATTCTGCCATGCTCATGTGTGTATTTCCAGTCTCCTGCCTGTACCTGCTTTAGAGAGTGACACAATTGTTAATATAACAGAAATTGTTAATACCAAGTGTGATATGGACTGCCACTCCCTTAAATGATCCTAGTAATGTCAGAAATTCAGTAATGTCCTTACATTTCTACTCTTAAGATATTTACTTTTGATTAGATTGAGGTAAGTCATACCCTAGGTGTCCCTCTCACCCCAGCCCTGGGATTTTGCCTTGTAAGGAGCCTAGCTCAAGTTGTATCTCAGCTTCTAGTGCCCTTGTTCTCTTCTATTGGGATTTATGGCATAAAGAGCAAAACAGCCAGAATGAAGTGGCTTTCCTGGCCCAGATTGCCAAGAGCCACTGGAGTCTCATGATCAGGCCTTGCTACCTCATGCTGTCTCCTCCCCCTCTCCTCCTAAAACTATAAAAACTTTTTCATGGCTCTCTTTGGTTGGGAAATCCACCAGGGTGGTGGGTTTGCTCTCGCAATTAAAGATGATTTATTCTTTAATTTATAGCTTTGATTTATTTCAGGACTTGACAAGAGGTATGGTGGCTGTAGAAAGGGATAGGGCAGGGCTATGTCTGTAGGCTGGAGGAGTCACATGGATACTGCCACCACACAGACTGGGGTGACTGAGGGAGGAAAGACAAGGCACTGAGGTTACATTAGCCATCACCCTTGACCTCTTTTCCCTAGCGCCTTTCCATAATACAAATTTCTTCCAAAGAAATGACATTAATGGCTCTTTAAATTCCAACTTGTTCCCCATGCCTGGAATTCTATCCCTTCTCATCTTCACTTCCTGCTTTCCCTGGCTTCCTTCAAGGCTTAACTAAACTCTGACTTTTTATAGCAGGGCTGTCCAAAATACGACCCGCCTGTGGGCCAAGGCCCACAGTGTGATTTTATGAAGCCCACCTGAGGGTATTAACTTTCACAGGTGAAAAAATAAAATAATAATTTGCATGGAATGTGTATTAGATTTTTTAATTCCATCACTAATAAATAATCTCATTCATGTTAATTTTCTTTGGTGTTTTTAAGCAGTGTTATGGATGGAACATACCCCACGGAATTTTCAATTGATCTTTGGGATGCATTCTGTCTGTATGATGCAGACTACCTTTACACTGTTGTGTTGTCGCTTTGTTGTTTTGTGTTTGCTTTCATGATTCGAGCCTTCACCTGTTGTATTGATGATGCGTGTTCCCCCACTTTCTATTAGTGTACTGTATTTTTTATTCTGGGTGCAGCCTTCGAATAATTATCTTATTTTAATGTGGCCCTAAGATAACCTAAGGTTGGAAAGCCTTGTTCTATAGGAAGGAAGCCTTTCCCCAATCCTTCTCCCTCTGTCCATTAGCTCCAATTTATCCTGTATATAACTTGTTTGAACAGAATTAGTTGCATATTGTCTCCCTCATTAGAATAGGAGTACTCCAAAGCAGAAAGTTTCCCTTTCTTTGTATCCCCAGGGATTAACACAATATCTGGCAAACAGTAGGCACTTAATAAATGCTTGATGGTTGACCGACTTCGGGGGCAACCTTTCCAATGTCCTTAGTGATTGGTTTCTTTTCTTTTACTTTTGTATTTCTCATTTCACATAACACTAGTTTGAGGTGGAGGTTCTTGTTCCATGTCTCCTGTGGGTAAGGTCCTCTGGGACCCCCTCAGATGAATAGAATCATTGTCCCCTGCAGAGACCTTCTGATTCTCTTTAAATCCCACACTTTTAGAGCTAGAGAGAGAGATCTCCGGGGTCCTTTAATCTAACCTCCCTCACAGTATGGGAATCCCCTTTGCTATTTACTATTATTATAATCATTAGATAGGTAGGCAATAATATCTGTCTTATGGAATTATAATGAGAATCAAATAAGACAAAATCTGTAAAGTGCTTTGCAAACCTCAGAGTCTTATGTAAATGTTAGCTGTTATTATTATTCAACCAAACTTGAACCTTTCTAGTGATAGGAAGCTCATTACCTTATCAGACAGCCCATTCTATTGGCAGATAACTTTGATGGTTTGGAAAGTCCTTCTATGGAGCCAAAGTTTGTGATAGGAAGCCCTAGTGATAGTATGCTCATTACCTTACCAGACAGCCCGTTCTATTGGCAGGTAACTTTGATGGCTTAGAAATTCCTTCTATGGAGAGAAAGTTTGCCTCCATATAGCTCCCATTCATTAGAATTACTTCTGTCTTCTGGAGCCAAGCAGAATCGATTTTTTTCATTCATTTGTTCATAGTCATTCATTCATTCAGTCATACATCCATTCCACAAAGAAAAAACATTTTAGTGAAGAGGAAGATGGGTTGTCTAAAGATATTGATTTAGCTGCTCAGGGATGCACATTGACCAACACAGATTGAAAGAAGAACTTCATGTAAAGAATGAGCCAAATACAAAAGCATGATGCCATCCTATAAGAATAGAATTAGGAGGGCTCAAGCTTCAAAAGAGCTGAGGTTGGCAAGGCAGGGCAAGGACAACAATAAGAGGTTTTTTTAAAAAAAGAAGTTATATTGGGGGAAAAGAGACAGATTTAAGTAGAGATAGACCCCCTGCTCTGGGTAGATAGGAACTCAGTATTGGAAGGCAAAACTGTTAATTTTTTAATTGGCTGTTCTTTTCTCTGCCAAGAAGAATGCTTTTAGGACCTCAAAGGATGGACCAGAGATAGCCTGTTGATAGTTGATACCCAATGTTAATAAGGGAAATAGGGAGCTCCTGGCTCATCATAATGAGTTCAAGTCACCAGTTTCAGATGGACTACATCCTGTTGTTCTCAAAGAGATGGGGGATATGATTGTTGAGCATCTGTTGGTGGTCTCTGAAGGACTGTGGCCAACCTGGGAGCCAGGTATCCCAAGGCTAGACAAAGGCAGATGCTATCCTGATTTTCAAAAAAGAGGAGAGAATGGAGTCTGTAAACTATAGGCCAATGAACTTGACTTCAAGTCATGGAGAAGACTGTAGAACATTAATATTATTAGTATTAACATTTTAATTTAGTTTTTAGATATCTTTTATTTTTAAATTACTTTCATTTTCAAATATATCCTTCCCCTGTCCTTTTCCAGAGAGCCATTCCTTATGATGAATGATAAAAATAATAAATAAAAAGCAGTTTAGCAAAACCAACCAGAGTCAGATGAATTGAATCTGATTTTATATGCAATATTCTACATCCACGCATTACTCCGAGTCCATGGTCCCCCTACTCTCTACAAAGAAAGGAGGGAGCTACATTTTCTCAACTCATCTGCAAGGCCAATAATTTGACATTGGCTTGAAAGAAGGTCTCTAAGAGAGTTCAGGGTTTTTTGTTTTTTTTGTTCTTGCTGACATGGCTTTATCAAGAACAGGCATCTCTAACTCATGTTCCACACAGCTGTCAAAGTGATATTCCTAAAGCACAGGTCTGAGCATGCCACTCCTTGGTTCAAGAAGCTCCACTTTCTCCCTATTTCTTCTAGGATAAAATCCAACTCTATCGACAGTTAAAGGCCTTCCCAGTTTGGCTTCAATCTTTCTTTCAAGACTCATTTCCCATTCCCCTTCCTCATACTGTGTTTTAGCCAAACTGGCCTGTCCACCAGTCCTTGTAGGTGACATTCAATCTCCTCCTTCCATCCTTCAACACACTCTTCCCTCCATGCCTAAAATGTGCTTCCTTCCTGCTTCTGATTCTTAGAACCCCTACGTTTCCTCAAAGGCTGTGCTCATGTTCCACCTCCTACACTCTGTTTTTCTAGTTCTGTTCTCCTTCTGCCTGTTGTTAATGCTCCCCACTCCCAAATTAGTTTTTCTATATTTCTTTTTGGTGTACCTGTTGTCCTTCCTACAATAGAATGCGATCTCCTTGAAGGCAGGGAATATTTCATTTTTATTTCCCATTTTGTTTTCCATATCCTTAGCACAAATCTTATTTCCTTTTTTGGTAGGACAACTAGATTAGAGAACTGGGATTTTACAGGTGACATAGTTTATTCGGATTTTTGAAATATTGATAAAGTCTCTCAGGTTATCCTTGAGGACAAAATAGAGACCCGTGGTTTTGACAATAGGGTAGTTAAGTGGATGTGGAACTGTTTGAATGACTGGATCTAAAAAGTAGGAATCAATCTTTTGATGTCAACTTGAAAGAAGGCTCTAGTAGATTGTTCCAGGCCAGGATTTGTTCTGTGAAGTTTGGATTCAGTCAAAGGGCTGCACTTGAGGAACTAGAGGGCCGCAGGTAGCCTTGAGGCTGCTGGGTCCTCACTCCTGTTCCAGGGTCATGTGTTGGACTTGAGTTATTTAACATTTTAATCAACAGAGATGGTAGGGTAGGGCCACAGAGCTTTTCTCCCTAGGTGCTGCGATTTAGAGGGCAATTGATAGTACTTACCTTACTTCAAGAGGTAACTATAATTGAGTTTAGCACCTAGTTAGTAAGTATAATTGTTAAAAACTGTTAGCTACCAAGTAGCAGTCTTCTTCCCTCCCTGTAGGTGAGTTTTTCATTGGTATAGTCCTTCTCCTTCTCCTGGTATCCCAGAGTCTTTCCCCCCCTTTCCCCCCTTTTCCCTCCTCCTCCCCCCTCTGCCGCCATGGAAACTTACATTTTGCTATCAAAATTTTACCCACTCCACTCCACTCAATTGCATTTGTTCTAAAAACTTGACTGTGTGTGTGCCTGTGTTACTTGCTCCAGGCACATTTTGTGGTATTTGCCCTGGGTGATAGAATTTTTAGCCTAGTCTTTACTGGTCAATTGGCTTGAATAAAGGCTCTGACAGAATGCTTATCAAATTTTCAGATGACACAAAGCTGGGAGAGATAATCAACAACTTGGATGAAAGACTCAAGGTCTAAAAAAAGATCTTAAAAGGATAGGAATCTTGGGCCAAATCTAATAAAACGAAATTTAATAAGAATAAATGTAAGGTCTTGCACTCAGGTTCAAAAAAATCAATGTCACGAGTACAAAATGGGGGAGTGTATGGTTCGATGGCCATTTATCTGAAAGTTATCATAAGAATCACAGACCCCAGAGGCCAGCAAATACAACCAATCCCTGACCAAGAATCTCTGCTATAACATAGCTTCTAAATAGTCACCAGAATTTTGGTTGAACATTGCTATGGAATCCATTATGCCCTAAGGAGCCCTTTCTGTTGCTGGACAGCTCTAAGTATAAGGAAGTTCTACCATCTGGGGCCAAGATGAATAAGATGAATTCTCTATATGGCAGCCCATCAAATATTCAAGGACAGATATCATTTACTCTCTAAATCTTCTTTTCTCCAGGCTAAATTTTTCTAATTCTATCAACTCACCTTCACATGTCATGATCTTGAGACCCTTCACCACCTTAATTGCCTTCTTTTGGAAACTTTAGCTTTACACATATTAACTCATCTGATCTCACAACAACCCGTAAGATAGGTGCTACTATGGCCCTGATTTTACAGGTGACGAAACTGAGACTGAGAAAGGTTAAGTGGCTTGTCCAGGGTTATACAGCAAGTAAGTATATGAGGCAGGATTTGAACTCTGGTTTTCCTAATTCCAAGTCCAGTACTCTATCCACTAGGGTAGCCAACTGCCAATCATTTTTGTTATATCATTTTTACCTTTATCTATATCCTTGTCAAAAGTGTTAAATAACACCCATTTCTGGGGTACTCATCAAAAGTATCTAGGTGCTTTCTCCTTATTATTCATAGATTTCAACTCCCTCTTAGCTATTTTTATCTTTTCCTTTATAATCCAAAGATTGTTTTTCTTGACAAAGAAACTAGACCCTAAATTAGAGTTGAGTAATTCTTCCTTCTCTTTTATCTACTGTCACTGTCCTAAACTACCCCCAGAAGCAGTTCTGCCCTTCATTCGATACTCTCTCTTTGCCCAATATAGCTAAAGTATCCCCTTTTCTCGTTCTTACCATTTCTCTTCAGATTCAGATCATTCTGAGCTTTAGTTCTCCTGACACTATTCTTACAGGACCTTGTCACTCTTTCGTATTCATTTTGCATTGTCTGTCATTCCTTCAATCTTCTGTACTATTTCTTTGAAAAATCTAGGTTGATTGATGAGTTTCCTGTGCATCCACATGGGTTTCTTTAGATACCCTCGCTTTCCTTTTCATCAGAACTGTCTCTCTTTGTATCTTTGGAATTTCATTCTTGAGAGCTTCCCGTTTCTCCTGGCTTGACTGTCCTTGTAGAAGTTTAGTCCATGGGAGAATAACAATTCTTTCTCTGTATGCTTGGAAATAGACTGCAGGACTATAGGAGGAAATAGGTTGCAGGACTATACTTGGCTTTGTTTGCCTCTACCACAAATTCTAAGATGGAGAAGTCTCTTCCCTTTAACATTCCCATAATTTCTACTTCAGTGGTTAGTTCTTTCTCATTTGATGATAATAGGGCCCAGAAGAGAACACCACAGTTCCTTTCACTTACCCTTTAAAGAATAAAAATTTATCTATCTATCTATCTATTTATCTATCTATCTGCCAGTCTATTCTCTCTCTCTCTTTCCCTCCCCCCCCCTCTTTCTCTCTCTCTCTTTCTCTCTCAGTTAGCCTGTCTGTTAGTCTATATGCATGTATCTTTGTATTTATCTGTGGCCTACAAGTTCAACACAAGTCAACAGTGTGGGAAAGCAGTCAAAAAAGCTAATGCAACTTCAGGCCACATTAAAGGAAGAAGAATATTCCAAACCTGGGAAGTGATGGTCCCACCATTATTCTATCTTTGTGCCATAATTTGGGAAAGATGTTGGTAAAGCTGAAGAACTTGTGGGAGGGGGTGATCAGAAGGCTGAAGGTCCTTCAGATCATGCTGTCTCTTTAAGGAATGGGGGAGAGCCTATGGGAAGAGGAGACTTAATGGGGATAGGAGACAAAGATTTAATTAAGCACTTACTATGTGCCAGACACTGTGCTAAGTATCGAGGACACAAAGACATGGTCTATGCCCTCAAGGGAATCACATTCAGGGTAGATAATGTGTGAACAACTAGGTGCATGCAAGCTATGTACAGAGCAGGTGAAAAGGAATCTCCAAGGTAAGGCATGCCACGGTGGAGATGGGGAGTGGTGATAGTGGTGGTAGAAAAGGACTGGGATAGACTTCCTACAATGTGGTACAGTGGACCGTGCATTGGCTCTAGCCAGAAGTTATTGTTTAAAATCCTATCTCTATCATTTACTATCTGCATGGTCATTTGCTTTACTTTCTTGGGCCTCAGCTTCCTCATCTGTAAGATGAAAGGGTTGGACCATCTATGG
This sequence comes from Trichosurus vulpecula, assembly GCF_011100635.1. Lineage (NCBI taxonomy): Eukaryota > Metazoa > Chordata > Mammalia > Diprotodontia > Phalangeridae > Trichosurus > Trichosurus vulpecula. The sequence continues at coordinate 74,354,611 of NC_050574.1, read as the reverse complement.
CCTCAGGTATCTTTCGGTTCTAAATCTATGATCTTGTGACTGTTGTATTCAAGTACTTGAAGGATAGTCATATATATATGTATATGTTTACATACATGTATGTGTGTGTATATATGTACATATATTTAATTTTTCTCCAATTACATATTAAAACAATTTTTAACATTTAGTTTTTTAAAGTTTTGAGTTCCAAATACTATCTATCCCTCCCCTCTCCCTTCCCCCTGAGATGGTAAGCAATCTGATATAGATTATACATGTGCAATCACGTAAAACATTTCCATATTATGTTGTACAAGGAGACTTGAACAACAACAAAAAGAATGGAAGAAAGGAAAAAGGAAAGTAAAAAAATATGATTTGGTCTGTATTCAGACAACATCAGTTCTTTCTCTGGGGGTGGATAGCATTTTTCACCATGAGTCTTTGAGATTGTCTTGGATCTTAGTATTGCTGAGAATAGCTAAGCAATTCACATTTCTTTATTGTACAATATTGCTGTTCTCCTGGTTCTGCTCACTTCACTTGTATCAGTTCATGTAAGTCTTTCCAGGTTTTTCTGAAATCATCCTGCTTGTCATTTCTTATAGCACAATAAAATTCCATCACAATCATATATCGCAGCTTGTTCAGACATTCCCCAATTGATGGGCATCCTCTTGATTTACAAGTCTTAGCCACCACAAAAAGAGCTGCTATAAATATTTTTGTACAAATAGGTCCTTCTGAGGGATGGTCAGGTAGAAGTGAGATCAGACTTGCTCTCTTGGGTCCTGGAGGGAACAATTAGAAGCAAAGGATGAAAATTTCGGAGATGCAGATTTAGACTGAAAGTAAGAAGAAATTTACTAACAGTTGGAGCTGTCCAAAACGAAATGGACTGCCTAGAAGTAGAGAACTCCTCCTTAGATGAATTTTTCAAATAAAGGCTGAGTGAACATTTGTTGAGCATATTTCAAAGGGGATTTTTGTTCAGGTACAGATTAGACTAGATGACTTCCTATGACTTTCTTCTGACAATATGTGGTAATGGGGAGCTACTGCATATCATTGAGCAAAAGAGGGACAAGATCAGATCTGTTCATTAGGGAAATAATTTTGGTAGTTTGTGAAGGGTGGGTTTTGGAGAGGAGGCAGGGAGACCAGTTAACAGATAATTATAATTGTTTATAATAGTTCCCATGAGAGCTGATGAGGGTCTAAAACAGAGTGGTGGATGTGTGAGTGTTGAGAAAGGTATGCTTTTAGAGGTAGATTCAATGGGATTTGGCAACTGATTATGAATGGGATGGGGTAAGGAAGAGGCAAGGACCAAGTCAGGTATCAAACCTCAGTGACTAGGAGGGTGGGTGATGCCCTCAAGAGAAGTTTAGATGAAGGGAGGTTTAAATAGGAGATGATAATGACTTCCATTTGGGACATACTGAGTATGAGACAACTATAGGCATCCACATCCAGGAGGAGGTGTTCAATAGGCAATTTGATATTTGGGACCAGGGTTTAGGAGAAAGACTTATCTGGGTCAGCGGTAGGGGCATATAATTTTATCCTTGGGAAAACTCTCCACCAAGTTGCAGATCAACAACTTATCCAGAACTGAAGGTCTTCAAGAGCTGCCTGCAAGCACTGAAAGGTTAAGTGACTTCCATGATCCAATTGCTAATATATGTCAGAGTCAGGATTTGAATCTAGGTCTCCTTGGCTTCAAGGATGGCCTTCTATCCACTCTATACTACTTCTCAGGAGGAAGAAGAGGAGGGAAAGAAGGATCAGGAATGTATGGTCAGAGAGGCGGTAGGTTCAGTAGGTTCACAGATTTAGAGATGGAAGTGACTGGAAATAATCAGTCCAGCACCTTCATGTGACAGATGAGGAAATTTAATTGTAGAGAGAGGTTAAGTAACTTTCTCACCAATATGTTCTTATCCCCAAACCAGTTCTTTCCCTACCAAACCACCCTTAGGCAAGTCACCTAACTTGTCTGGAAGAGGTAGCAGCAGAAAACCCAGTTCATCCTGTCTCCCCAGGTAGAGTGTGAGCTCCACAAGGTAAGGGACTGGATCTTGTGTGCCTCTACTTCCCTTCAGCAACATGCCCAGGGTTTGCACATGGATGGTGCTGATGTAGTGGCTGATTGTGGCCGAGCACAGTTAAACAGACAGCAGATGCTCAATTAGTGACAGATCTAGCCACAATCTTTTGTCCAGAGTGAGAGGATGGAAGATTGGAATGTCTTGCCAAACAGAGGGAAACAATCATTACAGAAAGAACATCAGACCCAGAGGGCCTGGGTTCAAGGTCTAACTTTCACTTTTGGTATGACCTTGGACAAATCACTTAAAATCTTCAATCCTAAAAGGCGAGGGAGAAATCTGGATTTGAATAACCCTTCAAATTGTCTTTTGTCAAGACCTTTGGTCAAGTAGCCTTTTGTTAATAGGCTTTTGTCAATAATCTGTGCCTTAATTATTAGGTTTAGAGTCAGCAAGGTGTGGTCAAAAGAATAGTGTAGTTGGAATCTGAAGTCCTGAGTTTGAATTCTGTTGTTGACACTGACTAGGATTATATCACTTAGAGTTGGAAGCAACCTTAGAGGTCATCTAGTCTTACTCTATTATTTACAGGTGAGGAGACTGAGGTCTGCATAGGTTGTGGCTGACTGAAGTTCACATAGAAAATAATGGAAGAACTGGGATTCAAACTTTAGCTTCTCATCAGCAAAATAAGAGGGTTAGACTTAGTGATTTCCAAAGCCTAAACCACGTCTAAATCCTCTAATGATAAAAAAATCTCTGCCTTGCCCAAATACCTTTCATTGTCCATGTTATTCTTTGTTTGTTGGCAAAGTGAAAGAGCCTGTGTGGGCTGATCGTAACATGTGGGGACTAGTTAGTTAGGTCAGTAGTATATAGTCCCAGGAGGGACCTCAGAAGTCTCCAACTTCAACCTACCACCTGAGAATTCCTTTTACAGAATTCCTTCTTTAAGAAGTAGTCATCTAGCCTTCCTGAGGCAGCTCATTCCACTTTGGGCTAATTCTAATTGTTAGAAAATTTTTCGTTACATCAAACCCAAAGCTGCCCTTTCACAGCTTTCCTTATCACTCCCAGTTATGGTCCCTTCCAGATCTGAAATTGGATGCTCTGTCTTTCATTCTATAAAAGAATCGAAAAGGGGACAAATGTACCACTGATCCATTTCTCACTAACAGGGAGGAACTGGTTGCTGGAGTTGGAATGATGGGAAATTTGGGGGCAGGTAACTCCCTCATAGAGTTTATAATAGAGAAAGAGTAAAATCAGGCACAATCTGACGTACACCCTAAGTTCTAACAAAAACAGATTTTAAAGGTAGATCTCCATGGTCCAAATGGTACAGGAAGATGAAACTACAAGGGATGGAAGATTCTCAAGAATGCAATTCTGAGAACACAAAGGGAACCAGTTTTCTCCAATGGGGAGAAAAAATGGGATTCGTCTGAAGGAACCAATGCAGATATATGAGAACTCACCAACCAACTGAGATCTTAAAAAGAAATGTGTAGAAGATCAAATCCAAGTAAAAGGGGATAAATATAAAAGTGTGATGTGGTCTTATAAAAGTAGTGACAGGAATGCTAAGTCTCAGAATGAGATGAAGCTGGTGAGGGAAATGAAGGATAACCAAAGCTTTTCCTTAGGTATGTTGGGAGGGAAAAATATTAATAAGGGCTAAAACTTTTGCTTACGGGGGATGGGACAACGACAGCTGACAACAGTAAGAAGGTAGCTAGAACTGCTTAATTGTAATTTCTCCTGTTATCTTGGCCAAGTAAAATCATGTTTGTGCTATAAATAGTAGAACAAATATGACTATTGGAATGGATAATCTAAGAAAAGTAAGGAGATAATGAGAGCACCTATTTACTCTTGATAAGTTCAAATCACCTGGTCTAGATGAACTATATCCTTAGACTGTGAAAAGAAGCAGCAGGAGTGATTGCTGAGCCACTGTCAGGGGTGTTTGAAAAATCATGGAAAATGGAAGAAGTACTACAAGATTGGAGAAATGTATGTGTTGTCTGATTTTTTTTAAAAGAGGGGAGAGAACTGGGTCTATAAACTACTGGCTAGTGAGCTTGATTATCAATTTTTGGGCAAATCCTAGAACTAGTCATCAAAGAGATAGTTAGTTAACATCTAGAAAGAAAAGCAAAAATTACCAAGAGCCGGCTTCATCAAGACATAGTCATAACAGACGACTCATTTCCTTTTTTTTTAAACAGATTAAACTAGTAGATAAGGAAAATGTTGTGGATATAATTTACCTAGATTTTAGCAAAACTTTTGACAAAATATTTCATGCTATTCTTGTGGAGAAAATGGAGAGAAGTGGACCAGGTGATGATACAGTTAGATGCATTCAAAATTGGTTAGATGGCTGAATTCAAAGAGTAGTTGTTAATGCTTCAATATCAATATGGTGGGAGGTCTTCAGTGGAGTATCCCAAGGGATCTATGCTTAGCCCTGTAATGTTTAAGTGAACAGCTTAGATAAAGGTATATGGATGGAATATTTTAGTTACATACACACATGTATGCACACACATACTTATATATACATATATATACACATATACATATATATGGCATATTTTAATTAATGACTTGGATAAAGTCATAGATGTCATGCTCCTCAAGTTTGGAGATGACACCCATCTGAGAAGGGTAATAGATATGTTGAATAATAAAGTTAGGATCCAAAAAGATCTTGACAGACTAGAGCACCAGGCTAAATTTTAAAAGATAGCATTAAATAGCAATAAGTATAAATTCTTACACTTGGGCACAAAAAGTAAGCCTCACAAGTAGAAGATGGGAGAGGCATGACTAGACAGTGGCTGTTCTATAAAAGAGGTGGAGGTCTTAGTGGATTTAAAGTTTCATGTCATCATTATGATATGGTAGTCAAAACGCTAATGTGATCTGTCTTGGGCTCCGTTAAGAGAAACAGAGTTTCCAGGAAGAAGAATGTGATAGTCCCATTGCTCTCCAGCTTCACCAGATCTCATTGGAAGCACTGTGTCCAGTTCTAGGAGCCACAGGGTTAGCAGAAGCATTGATGAGCAGTGTCATGTGCAGAGGAGGGTCAGCAGGACTTTGGGTCCACATCATGTGAAGATCAATGAAAAGAACTAGGAATGTTTGTCCAGGAAAAGAGAAGACTCAGAGTGTATGCTACAACCCTCCTCAAGTATTTAAAGGGCTATCATATGTAGGAGGGATTAGACTTGCTCTGTTTGGCCCCAGAGGGAAGAACCCGGAGCAAAGGAGTGTGTGTGTGTGTGTGTGTGTGTGTGTGTGTGTGTGTGTGTGTGTGTGGCAGGGGGGAAGTACAAAGAGGCCAATTTGGGTTAGAAGTCAGGAAAAACTTCTCAACAGAGCTTTCCCAAAGTGGGAATAGCTGCCCCTAGAAGTTGTGAGTTCCATCTTATCTTCCAACCCCTGAGGGCATTAAGCAGAAGTTGTAGGAACATTCATTCAGTGTGTTATAGTAAGGATGCCTTTTGTGTGTAGGTTGGACTGCATGGATGCTGAAGTCCCTCCCAATTTTCAAATTCTGTGTTTCTGTCATTTGAAGGTTTCGTCCAAGCCCATCATTCTATGTTCTAAGGTCCTTTCTGTCTCCGGTATCTTATGGCTTTGTGACATCTACTATAGAGAAAGAATTTCCTCCTGCCTCCATCCTCTCTCTTCTCCACCCGCCCTCTCCGCATGCTAATTGAGAAGACTCCCTGGCGCAGGAAGATGAAAGCTTTATCCTTCCCGAGTCCATAACGAAGTGTGTTAAGATGATGGATGAGTTTCCAGGCTCATGTTCTCCTCCCAGTAGCATTAAGGAAATTGACTTTCAGTTGTCTCCCAACTTCCATGTCAAGTCAGGCAGCCTCGGGTGCAGGCGTCCCTAGGTTCTGCACTTGATGGTAAACATTAAAATCGTTTTAATGTTTCATTTACGGCCCAGGTTCCCCATGCTCGAGTCATCCCCATCTGGTCTACATCTGAATAAGATAAATGATGTTTGTTAAAAGGCTCTTTGATATCAAAAGAGTGACCATTAAGTCCCTTTGGCCTCATGTTGGAGTGTATAAAAGCCAACACCCCTGCCTTGGACAGTCTTTCTCAGAGGTGTCTAGCGATCATTGGATTTAGAGATGGAATGTCCCTTTTTTACTCCCTTCAAGTTACCTTCAATCACTATGTATATCTTTTGTTATTTATATATTCTTCCCCACATACACCCTCCTTAATCACCTTTATCTTTCTCTGTATCCCAAGTGCTTAGCGTAGTCTCCAGCACATAGTGAACTCTTAATAAGTGACTGTTGACTGACTAACTTCAGAAACCAACTAGACTAGTCCCTTCATTTGTCAAAGTAAGAGAGAGTCAAAATAAAGCCCAGTAAAGGATATGATTTGCCCAGGTCCTCTGCCTTTTATCCACTCTCTTTAAATACACCACTGGAATTTCCCAGGTTGCCTTCTCCCTTTACAGACCTCTTAAACATTTAAAAAAATCTGAGCTGAGAGTGTTATTGTTGGGGGCTTAAGGATGGTTATGGGAAGGATTACAGAGGAGGAAACCCTTCTGTGCTGTCATTCCTTCTGTTTACATTATTGTGGGTCTTTCTACCTCTATCTGCCTCAGTTTCTTCAATTGTCAAATGGAGATAACAGTAGCTACATTGTAGTAGTATTTTGGGGGTCAAAAGAAATGTTATTTGTAAAAAACACTTAGCACAGTGCCTGACAAATATTTTAAAATATCTATGCCCTTATCCCCTTCCTAGTTCTGCTTATTTTACTTGATATCAATTCAAATAAGACTTCCTGTTCTGTTACAGATTCTTCACATTTGTCATTTTATGTAGAAAATGCTATTCTATTATATTCACATTCCATAACTTATTTGGTCAGTCATTCCCCGATCAATTCCTTATCTCATAATACTCCCCTACATGTAAGCCACGCTCCAACTAACTAATTAGGCCGCTTCCCAATCTCCATTCTCAGCTTGCCCTTTCTCATCTCCCTACTCCATGCCTTTGCTTATGATGTTCTCCCTTGCCTAGAAATGATTCCATTCCCCTCATCATCCTTACTGAAGTCCTTCCTCCCTTCAAGGCCCCTTTGATGTTTCCCATCTTCTAAAAAGCCTTCTTCTCTGAGTCCCTTAGCTAGAAGCGATCCTTTCTGCTCTAAGTTTCATAAAACAATTTCTCTAGACCACTTTCCTTTGTACTTAGCTCACTGCCCCACTCCCTACTTTGGATCCCACTTATATGTGGACATAATCCTTTCTACTGGACTGAGAGTTCCCTGAGTGCAGGGGCTACGTCTTATACAGTCTTTGGTTTTTGTATCATCTGTGCCCAGCACAGAGCCCATAGGCAATTAATACCTATTTGTTTAATTGAAAGTAATAGTCAAACATGTAAAACATTCATCCCAAATTGTCCCAGTGATATGGTGTAATAGAAGAAAAAAACCCCTCTGGATTTGAACTGAAGGATGGATTTTTTTTCAGTCAAAAAGCTTTCATTAAGCACCTACTATGGGTCAGGCATTGTGCTAAGTGCAAAGGATACAAAGAAAAGCAAAACACAGTCCCTGTCCTCAAGGAGCTCACAATCCAATGGTTTGAATCCTAGCCATGTGCTCTTGGACAAGCTCCCCACACCAAATCTGTTTTCTCTGTTAGAAAAAGAGAGGGTTGGTCTAGATGGTCTTTGAGGTCCCTTTAAGTTCAATCCAGTGGCCCTGCTCCGTAGCTAGAGATGAATGTGTAGGGGTGTGGCTAGAACTTAGTTTCTGGGTGCCAGTCATTGGCCCTTGGAATCTGTTGGCACATGAGTCCATACATTTCCGGCCAGGGAAACCTGGCTGGAAAATAATGCCATGCCCTACAACACAGTTGGTTCCATCCAGGCACACCCAGGCACATCCAGGCATCTCCCCACCCCCAGTGAGGATGGCAGGGGCCCCACGGGAGCATCTTTCTGCCTGGAAGGAGCAAAAGTATCTGTGACATCTTTTCCCCATGCATCCCTCCTCCCCCCTCTCCCAGGCAGTGGCAGGTGGATACACCATCAGCCCAACTGGAGGGTCCAATCAGCAGACATAAACTCTGTCCCAGGCGCTTGCACGGGCTTCTGCGGAGATCAGGATTGCTGTGAATTGCTCTTGTAATCAGGGCATTTCATACAGCAAATTGTGGCCATTTAGACAACCATACAGCAGGCTTAATTTCAGGCCCAAGCCTATAGGATATTCAAAGATACAATGAGGTAATTTAACATTTTAAAGGGGGAGAATGCAGCGTAAATTAGTAGAAAAATCATGACACTTTATAAACCTGTTCTAAAGACATATTGTTCTCTTTTCTTCGAGGGGAAAAAAATCCGGTTCTATTAAGATTGAATTAACCACTGAAGGAGGAGAATTCCACAGACGGCCAATTCATACAGAAAAATCTATTTTAAACTTGGTCAAAAAGGCTTTTTTTCCCTTCAGAAAACCCAGCCAGACTGTGAGCCCAGGAATACAATTCGCATTGAAATGCAAATACTGGCAAAGGTGTCCCCAGCATTCAGACTCCAGAGACAGAGCTGGGCTGCTGGTGTAAGTGGGAAGGAGCTGGATTTTGAGGCAGGGGACCTGGGTTCAAATCCTTGTCCTGTTGAGTAATGAGGCAAGTTTCTTTCCCATGCTGGGCCTGACTTTCCTCTTCTGTTTAACTAGGGGAGTTTTACTAGGTGGTATCAAAGGTTCTTTCTAGTTTTAAATCCTATAATCCTATTATTCTTCTCTCCTGAGCAGTGGGATCAGGACTCATCATTTGCTAGAGGTGAGCAGAGGGTTCAGACTTCCCATCCTCTCTATGCTATTCCATTGCCTCTGCTAGGAGAGTTTAGTTCTGAATGCTCTCTGTACAGGCCAGAGTTCCGATGAGGAGGTGAGAAGGGGTTGGCTTCTCTGCCCAGCTCAACATGTGAGGGAGATAACAGGCTGAACTTTCTGAGCTGCAGGCTGAGCTGTCCAGAGTCCTCCCTGTGGTTAAAAACAGCCTTATCTTTCGCCTTCCTACTGGAGGTTCAGAAATAAGACTGGAAGGAGCAAGGCAACTTTTCTTGCCTCAGGAGGTCTTTTCTTCTTCCTCTCTTCTTACACAGAGTATTTTCCCATTATATATATTTGATCCTGGAATCTGACTTGGGAATGGATCTGATTGAGGCAATGTAGACATGGTATTAGGAGACCTGGGAGCACTTGGGATTGTTGTCCTTTGCCTTGGTCAGATCCTGTCAGGACTGCTCTCTCCTTTTCTGGGGGAACATTTTAGCAAGGACATTAACAAACTGGAGCACATCCAAAAGGAGGGTGATCCATGTGGTGAAGGGATTGGAGGCCTTGCTATGGGAGAATCAACGTAAGGAAATGGAATTGTTCAGCCTAGAACAGAGAAGATTCGGGGAGTGTGATAGCAATCTAAGTATCTGAGGGGGTCTCATGTGGACAAGATTTACAAGGGAAGGGAGGGAGAGATATGACTGGTGCCTTTAAATGCTTGAAAGGCTGGCACATGGAGGAAGAATTAACTTCTGCGTTGACCCAGAGGAACAATGGGGGCAGTTACAGCGATGCAGGAGGCAGATTCTGACTGAGAAGAAAGCAAAACCCTCTAACTTTAGAGCTGTCCAATAGTTGAATTCTGATTGTCACTTAGTAGCTGTTTGAACAAGTCCATTCGCCTTGCTGGGACTTAGTTTCCCCATCTATAAACTATGGAGGTTGTACTAAATGACCTTTAAAGCCCTTTCCTTCCAGCCCTGTTGTATGCTAGTTCAGAGGGTTTGGAAACCATCTGCAAACATCCACATGGAAAAGTGATAAGAAACTTCTTCACCAAAGCAGCAACCAATCATGATGTCAAAACAAAAACAAAACCAAAAAACAACCAAACAAAACCAAACCCAAAAAGTGATGATAGTGTATAGAATGGTAAAAGTAAAGAATACCTTCACCTCTGGGCAGAAAGGTGTTATATAGATATAAATATAGATATGGATATGGATATGAATATAGATATGGATATGGATATAGATACAGATATAGCTATAGATACAGATGTGTATCTCAGACCTGACTGGTGGGCTGATTTGTTTTGTTTGACTATCCATATTAATAATAAAGGAGGGTTTTACTGGAGCTGGGAAAGGTGGGCTGATGGGTAGTGATAGACATGAGGGAAAAGAGCATCAACACAGCTAAATTTTAAAAGCTACACAAAGAGCAGGAAGGAGAGGTACCAAAGGATACAAATAGAATGATTTATTACTATTTATTATGTCTGTCTATCTATCTATCTATCTATCTATCTATCTATCTATCTACCTATCTATCCACCCACCTCCTCTCTCTCTCTCTCTCTCTCTCTCTCTCTCTCTCTCTCTCTCTCTCCCTCCCTCCTTTCTCCTTCTCTCCTTTCCTCCCTCCCCCTCCTCATATCTATCTAATCTTATGTGTTATGAAAATTACCAGAGTACTCTGAGGGTTGTGACTGTGTCTTACTCATCTCTGTCTCTTGCTTAGGACTGAATCATGGCTATACGTTCTTGGGGAACTCAAGAGTTGAAAATGCAGGGGCGGATATGTGGGTATTTACCCTCCCCCATCTTTTCAACTCTTTTTAATGTATTGTCTTCCCCTATTCAAAGTCTTTTGAAGAATGGGACTGTCTTTTGGCTTGTATTTGGATTCTTAGTGCTTAATACAGTACCTGGCACATAGTAAATGCTTAAGAAAAGCTTTATCTAATCTATCTCTCTATCTTTCATCCTAACTCTCATCTTTCTCTGTCAATCATCTTATTGATCTTTCTATAAATCATCTTGTCCATCTGTCTGTCTGTTTATCTATCTATTTAGTGATCTGCTGTACTGAAAGTGGGGAGTAATAAATGTTACTAGTGTGAGTGCATGTGCGCGCGTGCGTGCGTGCGTGCGTGCGTGTGTGTTGGGATGGAGGGGGAAAGTCAATAAAACTAGGGACTCAAACCAAGCTCCCCCATTCCCCTTTTATATAAGCCCCTTGAAGGCAGAGATGGTTTTGCTTTTATTCTTGCATGCCCAGTACCCAGCTCAGTGCCTCGCACACAGTAGGTGATTAACAAATGCTTCCTGAGCGATCTGAACGAATTTTACCTCATTTAGTGGCCCAGACTGGCCTATTTCCTCCTTTGTAACAGACCTGGCATCACTTAACTGGACTCCAAGAGAGTTTGGGGATAGGCACCAACCCTAATACCAACAGATCTACATCACTTTAAGGCTTAGAAAGCACTTCCCCCCACAACAGCTCTGTGAGGTAGTTAGGTAGGAGTCATTTTGATTCTCATTTTTCCAGGTGAGGAAACTCTGGCTCATGAAGGTGAAGTGACTTGCCCAGGGCCATGTAAGTAGTAGGCATCGATGCTGGGATTCATATCCAGGTCAGTCTGGTGCTTTTCTTACAATACCCAGGGTTAGTTTGAAAAGCAGATCTTCAGGGTATCCTTGCCTTGGGAAGTTGTTAAAAGGGATGGACTGTACTCATGGATTCTCACCCAACCAGAGGTGGCAGGTGGGGACAGAAAGCATTTCCAGGAAAAGTTGAGCTGTTTCTTTACTCTTGGCAGGACCAGGTGATCCCAACTTGCTTCTCCTGCCTCCCAGTAGGTAGCCACCCCCTTCAGGGTACATCCTCCAGGCTGTGCTTATTCTCCTAGCAAGGGAACAAGGCTATCCTTGCTTTTCTAACCTCTTGCTTCTTCTGTCTAAAATATTCAAATAGGCCCAACAGGTCAGAAGAAAATGGGCTTACCTATCCACCTCATGGAGTTGTTATAGGAAAAAAGCACACTATTAACCTTACAACACTAAGAAAACACAAGCTATTATTAGAAAGAACATTGGCTTTAGAGAGAGAGAATTCATGGTCAAATCCTACTCTGACACTTACTGACTAAGTGACCTTGGGCTAGTCTCTTAACTTCTCTGGGCCTCAATTTCCTCATTTGTAAAATAAGGGGATAGTATTGACTGGCTTATAAGGAGGTCCTTTGTGACACTACATCTATTTTTGCAGTGTTCTTCCATGGAATACCCAAAGCCAGGGTCTCCCACTGTATCTGGGCCATCTCCAAGTTGTCCTGACCTACATCTTGCCACTGGGCTCTGATGACTCTGGAGGAGAGGATGAGGCTGACAACTTTGTACAGCCCTGCATCACTTAAATCCAATTCACTCGAAAGTCAAGACATCACCCTCCTGATGCCATCAGTCCTCTCTAGAACGAAGGACAAACAACAATTTCAGAACCCAGACTGACCTCTGTACGATGTTCCTTCAACTTGCCAAGGCATTCAGCATTTCCAGAAAAGATGAAAAAGACTAAAAGGCTGCCTTCCTTAGAAATCTCTTCTGACCTATGAACCTGGCAGCTGACATCTCCATGGCAAACCCACAGAAAGAAGAGACCTTGGCCCACCCCCCTTCCTTTTTTCCCTCCTATTCCATAACATAAAATGGGCCAAGAAACCTCCTGGAACCACACCATTCTCTGCATTGGTCTGTGGTTGGCTGGGAGTCATCTGTGACCTGGAAGGAGCAGGGAGGACAAGTCCCCCAAACTGCTGCCTGCCTGGGGAAGGGCCCATCCACAGAGTCGTCTCTTTACAAAGATAGAAATAATAAGGTTGACAAAAGGAAAAAGAAGGGAAGATTGCGCATTATGAGGGTAATAATTTTGAAAGTGTCAGAGTCAGAATAATTGAATCGGATGACATTTAGTGGGATGGCAAACAATAGCGGCGGGCCCGCTGCCCATCTGATCCATGTCTAGCCCATGTTTAACAAAACAGGGCTAAGGGTCAAGCAGTCAGGAGGCCCATAAATAACCCGTTAATGGGATTTCCAAACAAGCTGTCCTCAAAATGGTTTTCCGTCTTACTGAGAGAATATTAAAATGCAAATGGATGCGGGCTGTGTCCTCATAAACAACCGAGTTCATTTAACCTTCGACCTCACCGTTTAACTGCCCATTCCAGCAATTTGTCGTGGGCTCACCACCCTGCACCTCTCCCTGGTGTTAATTCAGGGAAAGTGCATTAGAGGAAAGGGTTACAATTTGCAGAGCTCAGTTAATCATGCCATCCACCGAGATCTTTGTGGGCAGAAGAGCGCTCCTTTGAACACTCCCTGGTTGGAGGCACCCATTCTTCAGCTGGCCGCACCAGCCCTGTTGCTGTGGCTTTCTTCCCCCCACCCTCCCCTCTGTGCTTAATGATGCTACACTCCACCAAAGGCCTCCTCTGGTGCCTCTCAGTGGCATAAAAATGACTGGGCTCTTGAAGTAGGTGGCCTATGGGGCAAGGGTGCACCATGTAGTGGAGAGAACCTTCTCTCATCTGCCCTTGCCCTATTTCTCAGGAGTAAGGGCCAGGGCACTATAGTAGCTCCCAAGATTATTGACTTTAGAGCTGGAAGGGATCTTGAAGCCATTGTCTAATCCAACCTCCTCATTTTACAGATGAGGAAAGTGAGGCACAGAGCACTTAAGTGACTTGTGTTGGGTCATATAGCTAGCAAAGTGTCTGAGGCAGGATTTGAATGCAGGTTTTTTTTTTGACTTCAAGTCCAGTGTCCCACCTATTTTATCTTGTGGTCTCTCCTTCTAGGTCATTGACATTCAGAACCTGGGAAAGAGAAGCAGTTCTAATCAGAAAAGCTAGGTTCAACTTTAACTCTTTCTTCTCACCACTTATGTGACTTTGGGCAAATCTCTTTGCCTCTCTGGGCCTCCTATAAAGTGATGGGGTTGGACCAGAGCTTGGCTTCAAGACCCCTTGCAGTTCCAATCCCGTGAGCTCTGGAAGATCCTACCACACAAGAAAGGCTCCAAATGTGGGTCCAGCAATGGATTGTGGGCCTGTCCTCTGAAGACTAATTCAATTCAATTAAGCCAGCATTTATTAAGTGTTGGGTACTGCCACAGGTATTGAGGTTACAAAGACAACAGGGAGACAGCCCCTGTACTCAAGGAGCTTATGATGGACCAACCAACGACTGTACTTAGGGACAGAGAGGTTCAGCGCTAAAAGGTTCATCCCAGGGAGAAAGTTCTTTTGGCCACAGCACCACAAGAAAACATCTAATAAGGTGCAAATGGATTATAATCTGCAACCATGGAAGGAAGGCCCATCCTGAAGGGCAGCGAGGTGACGCAGTAGATAGAGCCTGGGCCTGGATTCAGGAAGACCCGAGTTCAAATCTGGCCTCAGATATTAATTAGCTTGGTGACCCTGGGCAAGTCACTTAATTTCTGTCTTAATTTTTCCAACTGTAAAGTGATGATAACAATTGCACCTACCTCCCAGAGTTACTGCAAGGATCACATGAGATAATATTTGTAAATGATATATGCCTGGTGCATAGTAGATGCTTAATAAATGCTTGTTCCCTTTCCCTTTTCACTAACAAGTCCTTCTAATATTAAAGTCATGATCAAAGAAACCAGCACCCATGATGGACGCCTCCCATCTCCCCTCCCCACCCTCTCACCACTACAGGGATGAGGCAATTAGTGTTCAAATGGTATGAAAGAACTCCACCTTCAATCTCCTCCTTGGCTAAATGAGGGTGTATATGATTTGATCCTTTCTAAGATCCCTTTCCAGGGCAGCTGGGTGGCACAGTGGATAGAGCACTGGGCCAGGAAGACTCATCTTCCCAAGTTCAAATCTGGCCTCAGACATTCACTAGCTGTGGGACCTTGGGCAAGTCACTTAACGCTGTTTGCTTCCATTTCCTCCTCTGTAAAGAGAAGGAAATGCCAAGCCATTCCACTATCTCTGCCAAGAAAACCCCAAATGGGGTCATGAAGAGTCAGAGATGACTGAAAATGACTGAACAACAAAGATTTACCCTGCGGCTCATACAGCACTCTGGAGTAAGGAGAGCCCTGTGCAGATGTGGGCCACTGTGACTTTTCTTCTCACTAGTATTCCTTCGATGCTCTGGAACTCTTTTAAGAAGCCACTCACAGCCTTAGTAAGATTCCTAGATCCTCAAGGCAGGTAACAGCTGGTTCTTTTGGATAATAAACATACTCCTTCTGGGAAGGGCTCTAGACCTGAAGGGACAGTGGGTCGTAGGCCACAGCTGGTCTTTGATTTCTCACCCCAGTGCTTGCCCCTTTCACTGGGTGGGGATCCTGCTTGGGCTTTAAGGCCTGAAGGACTCAGGATGGAGTCCATTGGGAAGTTGGGAAAAGAGACAAACTTTGCTTTTGGGAAAACTGGTCTGGTGGAGGAGACAAGATGCACAAACTGGGGACAACAGGAGCACATGTACTGTGCACTGTACCTTCTGTCTGATGACCCTCTGTCTTCTCTGACACCAAGTGCTGAAGACCCAGGAAGAGAAGAACCAAACCCTGTCTCAGTCCAACTGTCAGCTACAATAAGCTCAGGTGGATGTAAAGAAAAGACCCCAGGTGGCACTGAGTGTGTCTTGTCTCTAACGGGCCTCTAGCCCAGAGCTATCTGGGGGAAGAAGAGATAGCCCCATCTGTCTCTGCCTTTTCACTCCACTCACCCCTGCCTGTCTGGCCCCTGGTGTTCCCAGACTCCCTGAGTACTCCCAGACTCAGTGTGGCTAAAGTCTTTTCTTCTTAGCTTGCTCATTGCTGGATTTTTAAAAGTGATTTTATTAAATAATTGAAAAGAAAAGGTTGTGAGTCACAGAATCCAGGAATCTTCCAAGACTGCCCTAACCTTGACATTTGGGTTGGCATAACTTCCAGCCCAGTCCTGTTTCTCTGGCATCTGTGTCTGGCCTCTCCCTGGGCCATATGAGGCAGCTTCAGAAGTGGTCTAGGTCCTTGCCATAGCTCTTCCCAGCACCCAACAGCTGGCCCAACTCAGCCTAGCCCAGCACCATGTTCTTCTGTTCTCAGTTTACCCACAAGGATGGGAGGGCTGGGTCCAATGAATCCTTCATACCCATCCCAGACAGTGCAGCTGCTTCCTCACTCCCAAGACATTCAATAATTTCCCATGAGGGAAGTGCCCCTGAGAAGTCTTCCTTCTGGTTTTCAGATACCCACCAACATGGCATTAACTTAGATTATTCCCTTCTGCAGTAAGGAAAGGGATATTTCACCAGAGGCTCTATCTCTTCCTATCTGGGAAATTGGAAAACATTTTTTTTCTTTTATGAACCCAAGGGAAGCCCCAGCACATTCCTGCATCATGGCCTAGTATAGAAATAAGGACCTTAGAGAACAAGAAAATTGCATTTTAGAGCTAAAGGGACACTATAACATAGCACATGGAACGTTAGCATTGGCAGGAACCTTAGAACATAGAGCATAGACTATTAGAATTGGAAGGAACCTTAGCACACAGCATGCTAAAGCCAGAAAGGGCCTTGGAACATAAAATGGCAGAACTGGGAGGGCCCTCAGCACACAGATTGTCAGAGTTTAAAAAGCATCTAGCCTAGCATTTTCAAACCTAAAGTATGTTCAAGACCAATAAAATATCTCCATTCTATTCCATTCCTTGTACCATTCCAGCCTCGGTGACTTCAGCATCACCACTCTTCTCTGAGCAAGGAAAAGCCTCCCCCTTGCTGAGCTTAGCGCCAAGCACATAGTCGGTACTTACTATGTGCTTCTTGGATTGGATTGGGGGTGGGGAGGAGTAGGATACATAAAGAAGGATGAGCTGGGTTTTTTTTAATGTTAATAGATTTTCAGAAGTAAGGCCTGGGTTGTTTACTTATTGAAATGTATTCTGATAGTACCCACCCTAAAAGCTGACGGCTAAGGGATCAAATGTGGGGAGAAAGGAGCTTTATCACTTGGGGACAACTGATCAAACTCTCCGGGAGGTTTTTGGCTGCCCGCCTCCAGTAGGAACATCTATTTCCTATGGCTTTCTCCTTCGACTGTTTAAGAAGGACAGGGAGGGACAAAAAGGCCCCTGAGGAGTATCCAAGTTGCTTGATGCAGCCCCTCTCCCTCCAGGGATTGGATGGAGAAACTGGCAGCAGCTTGATCAGGCCACCTCTATTGCAAGTGGTAAATATGTTTCAGGGATGCCAAGGAGCTGGAGCTGGAAGAGAGATTCCATTAAGAAACTTCAGGATTCAAAGTGGCCACTTGGCCACTCCACTGAGAATCTTTGGCAGACTGCTCTGTCCTTTGCGGCTGGGGGAGGAAGGGAGGGAGGGAAGGAGGCAGGGAGGGAAGGGACAGGGATGGAAAGATCAGGAGGGAGGGAAGGGAGTGAGGGAAAGGAAGGGAGGTGGAGAGGCGGCATCAAGGAAGGGGATAGGGAGGGTGCAGAAGGGGGACAGAAGAGTGAAGGGGGAAGGAAAGGAAGGAGCAGGATAAGAGGGATGGGGGAAAGGTCAGTAATAGACACAGCAAAGGAAATTAAGTCTAGATGGGGTAGTAGTTAGGGGAGGAAGGGTAAGGAAGAGAAGGTAGAGAAGGAGGGATGAGGCAGCAGAGGGGAGAGGGAGGAAAAGGCTGGAAGGGGAAAGTGAAGAGGAGGGGAAGAAGTACTGATGGAGGCAGCCAAGGAGAACAGCAAATGGGGTTGTGGGAGGAGGCAGAGCAGGGCAGGGATAGAGTGATAGAAGGAGGGAGAGGGCAGTACAATATTCAGGGGAAGGAAAGGAGAATGGAGGGGAAAGGGGCAGTGATGGAGGAAGTAAGAGAGACTCTGGAAAAGGGGGCAGTGGTGGTGGGTGGGGGAGAAGGGCAGGGCTGGAAGCAGACAGGGAGAGAAGGGGGGAGGGGATGCCACCAGTGCCCACCCACCGCTTCAAGGTAGCTCATTGTACCAAAAGCCAGAGCATCCAATCCCTGCTGACTCGGGTTGCGTGTTTCTGAGGCACTTAGCTTTAATTGTGGAGAAGAACCCGCCTCCCCCAGCATCTGCACTCTGTTGTTCATGTTTTCAAGGATCTCTTCAGAATCACCCCCATGACCCTTTCAGAGGATTTCAGGCCTGGGCTTTTGAATTCCCTGAAGCCCTTTCACATCATGCTCTCATTTGATCCTCACAACAGCTCAGGGAGGGGGTCATCTGGCATTCAAGGCCCTCCACAGTTTGTCCCCACCCAATCTATTGAAGTCTACAGCCCCCTGCTCCCCGTCATGCACCCTCTGTTCTAGCCAGGGTGGCCTCCTCATTGTCCCCAACACGTGACCGATTTACTCTCCCTTCAGCCTTTCCCCTGCCTGAATTGCTACAGAATAGAGGGCTACAGTGGAAGGAGTCCTGAAGAGGACCTGAGTTCAAATCTAGACTCTGCTATTTATTACCTGTGTGACCTTGGGCTTAACAAGAATCACAGACTTGGAAGTGGAAGGATCATAGGATCACAGATCTCCAGCTGCAAGGGATCTCAGAGGCCATTTTGGAAGGGAGTCTTCTAGCTCTAAATCCATGACTGTGTGATCCAGTCCCCTTCTCCTCATTTGACAGCTGAAGAAACTGAGGCCCAGTGAGATTCAGCAATTTGCCTAAAGGTCATACAGGTAGTAAGCATCTGAGGCTGGATTTGAACCCAGGTTCTCCAAATCCAGAATCAACACTTTTCTCATTGTATCATGCATCCTCTCTTGGACAAATCACTTCCTTTCTCAGGTCCTCAGTTTCCTCAGGTGTAAAATTATGGGGTTGGACTAGATGACCTTTAACGTCGCCTCCAGCCCCAGATCTATGAGAGCACATTTAACCCTTTATGTTGTGGTCTGACCTCACCCTCCCCTGGCTATCACTCACCCATGTGTCTTGTCTCCCCCATTAGAATGTTAGCCCCTCGAGGGCAGAGACGGTCTCTCTTTTGTATTTGTATCACCAGTGCTTAATATAACACCTGGGCACACAGTAAGTGTCTAATAAATGCTTTTCTATTCATTCCTTTCATGGTTTCATG
The DNA here is from genome assembly GCF_011100635.1 of Trichosurus vulpecula. NCBI lineage: Eukaryota > Metazoa > Chordata > Mammalia > Diprotodontia > Phalangeridae > Trichosurus > Trichosurus vulpecula. The sequence continues at coordinate 74,335,578 of NC_050574.1, read as the reverse complement.
TGATACAAAGCTGCTTAGAAGCCATCTGAATCCACTCTCCTTACTGATAGATGAGAAAATGGAATTCCAAATGATGGACCCAGACATCCAGAAGTAGGAAGATCTGGGCTCAAACCTGCCTCTAGTGATGACTAACGGTGTGATCCTGGCCAAGTCACTTAACCTCTCTGAGGCTTGGATTCCTCATCTATAAAACGGGATGATAGTATCTGTAGGTACTTTTTGCTGTTTGATTCTAATGAGAGAACGTATGCAAAGTGATTCCCAAATTTCTAAAAGGGCTAACAATAGAATCAATTGTCTTTATGCAAAAGGTCATTCAGCCCCATGCAAGCTCTCCAACCATCCAGGGAAAGGCAACACTCTAGACACCAATACCTAGTAAACTGACCTGGTAAGTGCCTATTGACTTAGGAGTATTTTCGTACAATTTCATGAATGAGACCTAGAGACTCTGAGAAGTTAAAAAATTTACCCAAGATCACACAGCCAGTTAGTGATAGCAATTGACCCTTTTTAGTCCAAGGTTATCTTCTTTAAACCATGAAGCATTTTGTTATGGAAGGAAAGACACTTTATATGAACAAATGCTAGATAGAATAGTATGCTATGTAAGGTCTTATCAGGCCAACGAGTCCTCCTTGCCTCCCTCCTTCCCTCTCACTCTCCTTCCTCCCTCCCTTCTTCCCTTCCTTTTCTTCCTTCCTTCCTTTTCTTCCTTCCTTCCTTTTCTTCCTTCCTTCCCTCCTTCCTTCTTTCCTTCCTTTCTTTCCTTTCTCTCCTCCTCCCTTCCTTCCTTCATTCCTCCATCCCATTCCACCTTTGGAACAGTTCTAATTGTCAGGAAGTTTCTCCTGGCATCAATCTTAGTTTGCCACTTTACAACTTCTACCCATTGTTTCTGGTTCTTCCTCTTGGGGGCCAAACAGACATATTTATGTCTCTCATCCTTACTCCACTCTAAACATGCCCAGTTCCTCCAATGAGTCTTGGATTCAAGGCCCTTTGCCATGTGGTTGCCCCTCTCTGGATGCTCCCCAGCTTATGAACTTCCTTCTTTTTTATGATGCCCTACATCTGTTTGTTGAAAAATTTAACAAATGCAAAAGCAGAGAACACAAGGACTCCAGAGTCGATTTTAAACATAACAAAGTGAAACACAACTACCATTAACCAAGTCTTGTCAACTTCCTTCTTAAACTGTGCTCCTCAGAGCTGAGTACAGCACTGCAGATGAGGTGTGATGAGGGTCAAGTATCAAGGGGGCAGCTGACTCCTTATTTCTTGAAGTTAGGCACACTTAAACCTCAGTTTCTTTATGTGCCAAATGAAGAGATTGGACTAGGTAGTCTCTAAGTTTCTTTCCAGCTCTACAGCTATGAGAACCATGCCAACAGATGCTTTATAAATGTGAACATATTAACTTATTAGTTGTCAACTTTCTGAGACCCACCAAAGTCATCCCAACCAGCCATCTCACTCTGTCACTCTCTGACAGGACTGGGCACTTGCTCAACAGAAGATGAAGCTGTCTCAGACTGTACCAGATCACGCTCATTGGCTTGTTACTTTCATTTTGGCACGTCAGGGGCACCCCCCACAACTGACCAGACTAAGCCTGTGCTTCCTAATAGCAGAGGGAATGCCAGACTTTCCCTCCCACAAATCCCATCAAATAAAAATAGCCCCCAAATGACACATCACGTCTGGCATCTGTCTCTGGGTATTAGGAGCCCTCCCATGAATAACAATACCAATAATAATGGCTGCCAATTGTATAGCGCTTCATAATTATCAACCGTTTTCTTTTGCATTCACAGCTGTCCTGTGGAATGCATCTTCTTGGCATAGGGAAAAGGGGACTCTATCTGAAGTGAGAGCACTGGTTTCCAACCCTGGATCTGCTACTGATTATTTGTATGATTTTAGCCAAGCTCCTTCTCTTCTCTGGGCCTTACTTTCCTCATCTGTAAAACAAATTGATTGAGCCAACTGATCTCTGAGGTCTCTTCTGGCTCTATATGCCCAGATCCCAGATTATTCATAACCAGGATACTTTCCATGGCCAAGGGGCTCAAGAACAGATAGATCACCAACAAACAGACTGCTGTATGAGGACCACCCTAGCTAAGTATAGAGAGATTCATCAATAGCTGATACATTTTATTTTTTCTAGCTTTCTGTGCAATTGTGTTCACTTTATTTTAATAGAATTTTAGTTTTTTTAATTACATGTAAAGATAGTTTTCAACATTCATTTTTTATAAGATTTTGAGTTCCAAATTCTATCCCTCCTTTCTTCCCCAAGATGGCAAGCAATCTGATATAGGTTATGCATGTGCAATCATGTTAAACATATTTCTACATCAGTCATGTGAAGAAACAAAACAAAAGGAAAAAACCCACAAAGAAAAAACACACAAAAAATAGTATGCTTCAGTCTGCATTCAGACTCCATAGTGCTTTCACTGGATATGAATAGCATTTTCCATCATCAGTCTTTTGGAATTGTCTTGGATCATTGTAGTACTAAGAAGAGCTAAGTCTGTCATAGTCGATCATTGCACGATATTTCTGTTACTGTGTACAATGTTCTCCTGGTTCTGCTCACTTCTCTCAGGATCAGTTCATGTAAGTCTTCCCAGGTTATGATGATGTCTGCCTGCTCATAATTTCTTATAGCACAATAGTATTCCATTATATTCATATACCACACCTAGTTCAGCCATTCTCCAATTGATGGGCATCCCCTCAGTTTCCATTTCTTCGCCACCACAAAAAGAGCTGCTATAAATAATTTTGTGCAAACAGGTCCTTTTCCTTTTTTATCTCTTTGGGATAGAGACCTAGTAGTGATACTGCTGGATCAAAGGGTATGCACAATTCAATTGCCCTTTGGGCATAGTTTAAAATCAGCTGATACATTTAAAAATTTTTAATTAATAAATAACAAGCATTTATTTCCTCTCCCTCCTACTTCCTCCACTACAGAAAAAAAAGATAAACCAACACCCTTTTTACCAATATGCACAATCAAGCAAAACGAATTCCTACATTGGCTACATCCAAAAATACAGGTCCCAGTCTTCACCCTGAGTGTCCTGCCTCTTTGTCAGGAGGCAAGCTTCCTCATAATTCCTCTGGAATCAAGGTTGGTTATTGCATTAATCAGATTTTTTTAGGCTTTCAAAAGTTTTTTTTGAAACAATGTTGTTATTGTGTAGATGGTTCTTCTGGTTCTGCTCATTTCATTCTACATCCATTCATAAAAGTCTTCCCAGGTTTCTCTGAAACTGTCCTTTTCATAATTTCTTACAGCACAACAGTATTCCATTACAGCCATATGCCATAATTTTTTAGCCATTTCCGAGCTGGTGAGAACCCCCTTCATTTCCAGTTCTTTGCCACCATCAAAAAAAGGGATTATAATAATTTTGTGCATATAGGTTCTTTTCCTCTTCTTTGATATCTTTGAAGCATAGACGTAGTAATGGTTCTGCTGGGTCATGATACATTTTATTGGCCATGGCAAACCCATGAGATAATTGTTTTGTTACTGTCGTCACTGTTATTAGTAACAATAATTTCTAAGACAGGGAAGGGGAACAGTGGTCAGGAGAGCTTGGACAAAGAGGTATTTGGGTTCCATGCAGACAGTGGTCTCTTCCTTTCTAGATCTTCAGCAGCCTCAGGATAGGAGCTGATGTCTAAACCTTCTGAAGACCTGAATCTTCGAGGGCCAACTGAGAATTACTGGACAAGTCTCCTCTAACCCTCCATTGACTGTCACTCTCTCCTTTGGGATAGGTTTTACACCTCTCTTTAGAGCTCTTTGCAGAGACAGGGCTCAAGGTGGCAGGAGGACAAGACCTTGGTTTCCAGAACTTTCTTTGTAGGGAGAGCACCTACATTTTCTGTCCCAGAGTCAGGGACTCTGGACTCAATCGGAGTTTTCAGATAACACGGAGGGTGGCAAAGAAAGGATCCTTATTCCCTAATTCTACCTGAATTGGGAAGGAACTGAAACTCAGAGTCACAGAAACAATAGAATATATGAGTTAGAAGAGACACCAGAGGCCATCCAGTCCAACAGCCATACTCTCAGAAGCATCACATTTATTGATGACCCAAAGGATAAAGGAAAGATACGCAGTGAGCTACAGCAGGTCATTATTGGTGACTTCGAAGCAAGAAGTGATATGAAGGAAATCATCAAAGGTATGTGGGTTAGAAAAGGAGGTGGGGCTGGTGGGAAGCAAGAATAAGAGTTAACAGATGGATAGAACAAGCCCTCCATCAGTATGCAGGGAAATATTAAAAAGAGTCAGAGGAAGGGCTCCTGAATGTTGACTGGATCCTCCAAAACAATACCTAATGTTTATATAGGGCTGTAAGGTTTGCACGGTACTTTACACATACTACCTCATTTGAACCCCATTTTATCATCCCCATTTTATAGATGACAAAACTGAGGTTCAGACAGTTTAAGTGACTTGCCCAGCGTCTTCACACCAACATCCCATCTCTGATCTCGGTGCCTGTGCATAGGCTGTTTCTCACGCCTGGAATACACTCCCTCCTTTCCTACACCTCATATTCCCTAGAGAGTCAGTCAATAAACCGTTATTGTGTGTTTAGTATATTTCAGGGGCTCTGCTTCCCTCAAAAGTCTCCATAAGTACCAGCTCTTGAAATTTTTCTTTGTCTAAACAGTATCTACTAGTATCTCCTCTCGACACATTGTATATATTTACTTTGTATATGTTTAGTATATAATTATATGTGTATCTGTTAGTTCTCCTAAAAGAATATAAGCTTCTTGAGGGCAGGTATTACTTCATTTTTGTCTGCGTATCCCTAGCATCAAGCATGGTATCTGGCACATAGCTAGTGCATAATAGATCTATACTGATTGATTACAGACAGGGAGAAGAGTCTCATAGAATAATGACGACTAACATTTGTATAGCACGTACTATGTGCCAAGCACTGTGCTAAGAGCTTGACGATGACTATTTTACTTGATCCACACAACAGCCCTGGGAAGTAGGCGCTATAATTGTCATCTTCATTTTACAGATGAGGAAACCGAGGCAGACAGGGTTACGCAGCTAGTGAGTGTCTGAGGCCAAATCTGAATTCAGGTCTTCCTGGTCCCAAGACCAGGACTCTATCCACTGCATCACCTAGCTGCCCAAGGTGTGGCAGGAGGGAGGGCTCAGACCAAAAGTGTAACGAAAGTACAAAGTATTATTAGAGAGAGGCTAGCCTGCCTTCTCCTGACCTTCCATAGGCCCCCGTCCTCCCCGCCCACTCTCCTCTCTCCCATTTCCTTTCTTTTCTCTGTTCTCCCTTGCTTGCCTCCTCTGCAGTCTCCCTCCAACGCAAGGGAAGCAGCACATCAGGACGGTGCGAGAAGCAATTAGAATGCAGCTCTGGGGGGAGGAGGGAGCTGCTGGCCCATTGTGTGGACAACATTCTCATCACACATCTGAGAGAGATTATTTTAAATGACTCCAGTCTTTGCTCTGATTGAGCGGTCTCTGCTATTAAAAGGAGCGTTTTCATTGTACAGAAAAATCGTACTCCCTTCATTGTTTGGCAAGGTTCAGATTCAGTTAAGTAATTCAAATAACACGTGAATGCTAGCCAAGAATGTACAGCCTGAGCTGGGGGCTTTAGGGTTCCTGTCCCATTCCCATAGAGTGGAAGGAATGGGCTTCCTTTCTTTGCCTCCTGATGGGTGCTGCTGGGCAGGGGAGGGTGGGTTGGATTGGACAGGGGCGGGGAGGGGGCGTGGGTTGCAGTATTGTGGAGGCCATGTGATAAATGAGAAGAACCCTGGCTCTTGAGTCAAGAGGACCTAGTTTCAAATCTCATCTCTGACACTTAGGACTTTGGCCAAATTACTTTCTTGTCTTCAGCCTCAGTTTTCCCATCTGTAATATGAGGCAGTTGGGCTACATAACCTATAAGTTTCCTTACGACTCTAGCTTATGACTCAGGGGACAGGGCCAGCAGTGTCTAGGACATTCTAGAGACCAGGGCTCTGTCCTCCTTCCTTTCAGCTCCTTTCCCTCCCCCAATTCCTTCTTGCCCAGTACTCATGATGGAGCTAGAATCTGCTTTGAGGGAATCTTTCTGGATCAAATGAGATAATAATTGTAAAGGGCTTAACACAGTACTTGGCACATTATTGTTCAGTCATGTCGGACTCTTTGTGACCCATGGACACCAGTACTGTCCATGGGGTTTTCTTGGCAAAGATACTAGAGTGGTTTGCCATTTCCTTCTCAAGTGGATTAAGGCAAACAGGTTAAGTGACTTGCCCAGGGTCACACAGCTAGTAAGTGTCTGAGACTAGATCTGAACTCAGGTCTTCCTGACTCCAGGTCCAGCACTCTAACTACTGAGCCATCTAGCTGCCTCCACCTGGCATATAGTAAGTGTTACATGAATGTTAATTATTATTATTATTGTCTCTGACTTTGGAAAACCTTGGAAGTGCAGGCACATAGATATGCCCTCCTCTGCTGAAGGAAGAGGTATAACTGGCCCCTATGGCCATAAACAGATATGTCCTCCCTCCTCCAGACATGCCTCACCCACACCGACATACTGATCACAGAATCCTGGAGTTGCAAGAGGCCTTGATGGTCATCTAATGCATTCTATACCTGAACAAGAATCCTTTCTATAACATACAAGAAGTAGTCACTCAGCCTTTTTCCCTCCCCTTCCCTTCCTTCCCCTCCCCTCCCCTCCTCTCCCCTTCCCTTTCCTAACTTAAATTTGCCTCTGCAGCTTTTACTCAATGTTTCAGTGACAGCCCTTCACACAACTGAAGGGAGCTACCAAGTTTTCTTTTACTCCCACCAAATCTTCTCTTTCTCCAGTTCCTTAAATTGATCCTCACATGATATAATTTCTAGGCCTTTCACCATACTTATTGCTTTCCCTTGGATATTCTTCTACTTATCAATGCCCTTCCTAAAACAAAGGGCCCAGAACTGCACACAACCTGTTAGATGTGTTCTGATCAGGGCATAATACAGTGGGCCTATGTATGCCAGCGATGTGTTGGAGTCAGTTTGAATTGGCTCATCAGAGTTATCTATCAATTTTTCAGTGTGAACATTTCAGGAGTGTGCTAGTAAATGTTTAACAACCAGCTCTCAAAGAAGAAAAATGTGCCTATGACACACTTTTAAGTTTAAGCTGCATTATTAACATTTTCTTCATTCCTTTCTTACATCCAGAAATAATAAATCAATACATGATCTGTAGCATTTGTCAATTTCTGAGGTATAAATACTCACACTGAAAATTTATCAATGTGCTCTAGCAGATCTGTATGAACTGGTTCTAGCATGCATTGCTGGAGTATTCACACCTCAGAAATAGCAAATGCTACAAAGTAGGGCTTGCTTTATAAATGGCAAATGCTACAAATTAGGGCTTGATTCATGGTTTGGTTGATTTTCTAGATGTAGTTAATAATGCATACTCAACTTAAAAATGTGTCATGCATATTTTTTAAGGGAAGCTGATTGTTAAATGTTCAGCAGTCTCCTTGACCCTCCCTTCCTTAATTCTAGATGCTGTGCCTCTCCGTACAGCCTAGTCTAGCCAAAAGCTTAGCTGTCTTGGCTGCTGTGTCATGCCAATGACTCATATTGATTTTGTCATCTAATACAATTGGAGATCTGTTTTTTTTCTTTTTTCAGATAAGCAGCTGTTTATCCATAGTCTTTCATCTTGTACTTGTGAGGTTGATTTTTTGAACCCAACTTTAAGACTTTACATTGATCCCCTTTAACTGTATCATAAAATACAGTTCAACTCTCTAGCCTGTCAAGAGCTTTTGGCCTCCTGATTCTATCATCTGGTGTATTCTTTCGTTTGTGTCTTTTGCGAACTTGATAGACATGCTGTCTATTCTATTATTGAAGCCAGGGATCAACATGGTTACATATTTAGCACAAGACTGAGTCCAGATCCTTGGGGGACACTAGTGGAGAACTTCCAGGTAGACATAAATAATGATAATAACTAACATTTGTGCTTTACAAATCTCCTCTCATTTGATCCTCACAACAACCTTAGGAGGCAGGTGCTGCTATCATCCTCATCTTACAGAAAAGGAAACAAGGCACATGGACATCAAGTTATTTGTCTAGGATCACACAGCATGTAAGTGTTTGAAGCAAGATTCAAACTCAGGTCTTCCTGGCTCCAACTCTAGTGTTCCCCCCAGTATGCTACTAATCACTCCTCTTTGAGTCTAGCCATTTATTTGGTCCTGAATCCAACTAATTGTATTCTCATCTAGCTTTTAACCTTATATCTTTTCCAAAAAGAGGAGAAATTCTGTCATATGATTTGTTAGAGTAAAGTTAAACTATATCGACAGTGATGTCCTGACTGCCCAGCCTAGGCACCCTGTCAAAAAAGGAAAAGTTAGTTTGGCAGTTTGGCAGGTCCTGTTCTTGGAAGGGAATATCAACCATAATTTAGTCATGTAGCCAAAAAACTCCAGCTATTCCTCATCCCCATTATATATGGTCACACCCCTACCCAGAAGAACAAATGGATAAGAACCTGCAAATCTTAACACACGATGGTGCTTCCTGCAAACATTTCCCATCTCTCCCTCCACATCCAGGGATGTGCTGGAGTCTGCTTGAATTTGCCCTTGCAAGAGCTGATTGTTAAATTTTCAACGTGACCATTTATATCTCAGGAATTGTAAAGTGCTAAAGCTCATGGCTTGATTTATATTTTGTTGATGGTCTATTCTTAAGAAATCAGGGCAGCTAGGTGGCACAGTGGATAGAGTGCCAGGCCCAAAGTCAGAAGACTCATCTTCCTGAGTTCAAATCTGGCCTCAGATATTAGGTGTGTGACCCTGGGCAAGTCACTTAACCCTGTTTGCCTCAGTTTCCTCATCTGTAAAATGGACTGGGAAAGGAAATGGCAAACCACTCCAGTACCTTGCCAAGAAAACCCCAAATGGGGTTACAAAGAATAGAACACAACTAAAAACAATTGAAGAACAAGAACAAAGACTTAAGAAAATGTTAGTGATACAGATTAAACTTAAAAGTAGATCGAGGGTTGTTTTTTTGAAGAGCTGGTTATTAAACATTTTCTAGCCTACCACTGCCTGACAACTGCCCCCTTCCAACATCCTTCCCTCCCTTCCACCCCCATTTACAGGTGTTCTCACACACATGCACATGGAGCAATTTTTCACCAGCATGTTTGCATTGGAAAGAATGTTGTGCTGGGTTCTAAAGCCTGGCTTCAAATCCCAGCTTTATTATTGGCTATCTGGGTGACTTTGAGCAAATCTCTTCCTCTTTCTAAACCTCAGTCTTATTCTCTGTCAAATCAAGGGGTTAGACTAGTGAATAGTAAGATCATCAATTGGAGCCAGATGGGTCTTTAGAGGTCATTTGGTTCACCTCCCCATTTGACAGATGAGGAAACTGAGGTCCATAGAAGACAGGGACTTGCCTAAGGTCAGACAATTATTTAAGTAGCAGATCTGAGATATGATTCTAGGTCTCTAACTTCAGAACCTGTGTTGGCTTTTTTTCTTCCCCACTGTACAGCATTGCCTCCCCATTTTTACCAGTTCCAATATTCCATGGATCTTTGGTTCACTTTAAATCTGGATCCTGTGTCCTGGAAACTAGGGCAGAATGGGGCAGTTGAGAGCAGAACTGGAAAAATCCATCCCTCAAGGCTGCTACACTGTAATATTCCCTTCCACTCATGCATTCTTTACTTTTTTCAAACACTGGGTCCGTCCATCAACTCATTTTGTCCTCATATCAAATCTATGGAGTAGGATTAGTTTTACCTCATTTGGTAGATGAGATGACTAAGCCACAAATAGGATCACAGGACCATAGGTTTAGAGCTGCAAGGGATTACAGAGGCAATCTAGAACAATGTCTCTCGTTTTTATAAAGGGGAAAACTGAGACAGAGAAAGGAAAAGCCTTGCCTAAGGTCTCACTGGTAGTGAGGTGATCTATGGAATCATAGAGATGGAAAGGACTTTCGAAATCATCTTATCTAAACCTCTCATTTCATAGACGGTGATTATTGCTTCAAAGCTAACCCAAAGGCATGGCCCCAGTCCACAGCACTGCCCCAGGGCTCAGCCCTTCATGCACCTTATGCTGTTTAACACTTTTTTCATCAGCGGATAAAAGCATAAATAGCAAGCTTAACAAATGTGCTGATGGCAGAAAGTTGGGAGAGATAGTTAGCAAACTAGATGACAAAAATGGGATTGAAAATACTTCAAGAGACTGGAATAAAGGGCCAATGAAGGTGAACTTTAATAGGATTAAACATAAGACTCTATACTTGAGCTCAAGGTATCAACTGCACAAGTACTAGATGGGAGGAGAGGCACGACTCAATAATACCTCCTAAAAAAGACCTCAGGGTCTTAATGGATCTCAAATTAAATATAAATCATTTGTGTGACGTCTCCCACTTCCTCCTAAAAGCTAATGGGATGTTTTACTGTTTTAAAAATGGGAAAGTCCCTTTGTTCTATGCCCTGGTCAACCCATATCGGGAGTATTGTGTTCAGTTCTGGGCACCATATTTTAGAAAGTATGTCACGAATCTAGAGACGCTAGAGGAAGGTGATCGGATGGATGAGAAAATTGCAGGCTATACCATATGATCATCAGGATTGGCTGAAAGAAGAGGGAATGCTTAGACTTTATACCACTCACGCTCTCATGGGACTTATAGTCTAGAAGCTTTTCAGGACAGAGATTGTGCTTTGTTTCATCTTTGTGCCCCTGACTTCATATCAAAGCAACATAGATTTAGAACTAGGAGAGGCCTTTGAGGTTACCTAGTCCAATCCCCTAATTTCAGTTATTTATTAACTCTGGTTTTATTTCATTCCAATTAACAAACACTTATTTCCTCCAATCTCCCCCTCATTAAAAAAAACCAAGCAAACCCTATAACAAATATCCATAATCAAACAAAAATTCTGACATCAGTCAATTTTTCATTCTGCATCTTAAGTCCATCGGATGGTGAATAGCATGTTTCTTCCTCAGTCCTTTGGAATCACGGTTGGCTATTTATCAGAGTCCTTAAAACCTTGCAAATTTGCTCATCCTCAGGCTTCTCTCTCTCTTTAGTCTTTCCATCTCTACTCAATCCTATGCAAGCCGATGAAAGTGTTCCTAAGACACAGATCTGACTGTGCCAATCCCATGCTCCAAAAACATCAGTGGTTATCCTTGCCTAAAGTCCAAACTTCTTAGCTTGGCATTCAAGGCCTTCCACTATCTGACTACAACCTTAAATTTACAGGTTATATCACATTAATTCCCTTCATGTACTCTGTCCTTGAGCCAAACTGGCTACCCCTGCCTTGTATTATTGCACTTCCATATCTTTATTTATTCTGTTTCTTATGCCTGGAATCTGACTCTCTGCCTGTTGAAAATTCTACCCATCATTCAAGGCCCAGTTTAGGTGCCATGCTTCCATAAAATATCTCCTGGTCCTTCTAGTCAGAAATACTCTTTCCTTCCCCAAATCTTACCTAGACTTTATCAATTCATATGCATTTATTGTATCCTACAGTGTATAGCATGATACTTTGTATCTATGTCATATCCCCCTTTCCAGACTGTGAACTTCAAGGGGCTGGGCTTAATTTATCTGTGCAGCTCCGTCATTCATAGCACAAAGTCTTGTATGTAGCAGGTGCTCGATTGAAAGTTTTGATTGACTTGTTGAAAGAGGAAGAACTAGGCCCAGAGCCTTAACTGAGACAGGGTAATGTTCCACCAACCCTCAGTCTCTATGCCCACTCCCCTGCCATGAAGCACAACTGTTCCTTTGTTGGGCCCCAGGCTAATCCCCTCAAAGTGCCTACCTAGGGGTGTGCTCTTAACTTTTGGACAAATGGCTCTCAAAAATGTACAACCAACATATTTGTAAATTTAAGCTGCATTATTAACATTATCTCTGTCACTTTCCGGAGTCTAGACAATCAACAAAACAGTGAATCGAGCTCTAATTTGTAGTGTTTGCCTATTTTTGAGGCAGAGATGCTCCCTTTCACAATTGAATGTTTGACCCTCTAGAGCTGGTTCAAGATGGCTCCAGTGCACCCCTGCACTCCCTCTTCTAGATTCTGCTTCCTCCTGCTTCTGCTCTCCCTACTTTGACTTTCCCCATCTCCTTCCAGGGATTCAAGTTTCAGGGTTCAAGAGTCAGTCTCTGTCAAAGGATGACCTGGCCCCTTTCCTGGCAGAACCACATCTGCGTAGGGAGGAGTGTTTATTTCTTCCCTTTCTCTCTCTCTTTCCCTAATTCAATTTGTCCTGGGAACCAGGAGTCCTAGCTCTGGCTCTGCCTAGGTCTAACAAATCCACGAGGAAAAGCAGATATTGCCAACACCCTAGACACAGGAAATCTAGGCTGCCTGTGGTTTGGGTTGAGATGCATAGGGTTACATGGGACCAGGTTGTATGCAAAGGCAAACATTGTCAAGCAGAGACTTTGTGGCCAGGAGCTAGGAAGCAAAGTGGAAAAGAGGTCTTGGTTTGGAGGCCGAGGGCCTGAGTCTGAATCTCAGTTTGGCTATTTACCACCTGTGTGACCTTGGAGAAGTTACTGAACCTCTCTGGGCCTTCATGGCCTACTCTGCAAAACAAAGGGGTTGTACCAGATGGCTTCTGAGATCTTTCCAGATCTACCTGCATGATCCTGTGATTCTCTTCACTCACCTTCCTGCATCCCAGCCTGACCCCAGCACCCCGAAAAGTTGGGAGCCAGCCCTGGAGAAGGCAGGGACTGAAACTTTCCCTTTAATGGGCTGCAAGCCGGGCCATTAACGCTGTGATCGGCCTAATCCTGAGCATTTGTCCCTGCTAATTATTACGGACAAGCCTCCTTATTGAACCACATCCTCTTATTGACATTAGGATGCATGAGCTGAGGCTGTTGTTTTAAACGCACTCATTAGCCCCACAAATCAACCCTGTTGACAGAGCGCTTTTGAATTAAGCATCCCGCCATAGTCATTGGACAAGGAGCAATTTATAATGCCATTAGCAACACTCGCGAAGGTTACAGGCATCAAAAATTGTTCAGCCGTAATTATTCTTAATGGATACAAGGAATAAACTGACGCAGGACAGCTTTTTCATTAGCTTTCAATCAAGCCTGATGGCTTTGAGAAATGTACAGCGAGTGCGTTTTGGGGAGAAATAATGATGTTACAGCACCTTTCATCGAAAAATGCTCTCGGTACACAACTTAACTTTTAATGACCTTAATTTGATATAATTAAAAAAATCTGAATTTGTTTTTGAAGATCTTACAATGAATTATTACTTTTATTATTATTTTTTGGTTCCCATTTTAACCCTTCACTGAGACTGCTGCTCAGAATTGTAGGGAGGGGAAAGGCACTTCTCATCTGGTCTGCTAGGGGAGGGGAAAGCAGCAGGGGGCTTGATGGGTGGCGGTGGGAGGGGGGGAGGGGAGAAGCGCAGGCTTCCACAGGAAAATGGAAAGAAATATTGAAGCAGGAGACAAGAAACCTGGGCTCAGGTCTTTGCTTGTTCTGTGACCTTGGGCAAGTTGCTTCCCTTCCCTGGGCCTCAGTTTTCCCATTTGGAAAGTGTGTATAAGGGGATTGAACTGGTTGATCTTTGAGGGTCTTTCTGGTCTGCAGAGTCTGGGATTCTTCGGTTCCAATGTCTCAGATGAGATAGGTCAATGTGAGGGCTCCCTCTCTGGGAATCCTACCCTGGGGGCTAGAGAAGGTAAAGCCTTAGTTTCTGGTTCTGCTCTCTCATGATGGTTCCTACTATCAGAGGATCCTCAATCTAGAGCTGGAAGTAGCCTCAGAGGCCATCTAGTTCAACCCCCTTCTTTTAGAGATGAGGAAACTGAGACCCAAAGATGTTAAGTGACTTGCCCAAGGTAATGCAGGTAGTACAGGGAAGAAGGGATGCAAACACAGTTCTTCTGATTTCAAACCCAGCCTTCTTTCCACTCTACCATGCCTTGTTTCTGTGTTTCCTAGAGTAGGGCCCTGGAGGTGGGAAGGGCACAGGGAATCAGTCTCCCTTAGGACTACATTACGTGTGCCTGGATAAAAGAGTGAGGAAGAGTGAGGGAAATCTGGCTTTTGATTGAAGGCTGAGAGACAGACTTGGGGATCTTACCTGGACTGGGTTTCAGTTCCCTCTCTGCACCTCGCTACTTGTGTGACCTTGGTCAAGTCCTTTTTCTCTTACAGATCTTTGTTTCCTTATCCTGTAAAACTAGAAGACAGGACTAGATGAGCTCCCTGGTCCCTATCTAGCACTGGGTTCTTTGATCTCAAAAGGCATTGAAATCCTGGTAGAAATTGGAGAAAATGCCCCTGGGCTGGGCAAAGAGCTTCAAGCCAGGACAGGTGAGAGCCTGGGCAACATGAAGGAGTTGGGAAGCAGGGCTTCCTGGGACTTTGCCAGCTGAAGCATCACTGGTCCCTATTGGCAAGGTCTGGAGAGGGGTAGGATCCTAGATGCTGGATGCTGATAACAGCAAGGGAGGGAGGTCACTGGGACCCAGATTTTCCTTTTGTCTGGATGACCGAGGTGTGGTCACCTTTCATGGCAGTGTCAATTTCCTGGCCTCAGTTAATCAGATAAACCAGTGAAACTGTAGCCTGAGATTCTGTCCTCAATTGCCTGAATTTAATTCAGGAGAGATAGTTCCTTTGAGGAAAACCACCCACTGGCGAGTACATGAGTGCCTGCCTCGGCTGTCCCATCAGCCCTTTCTGCTATGGGGCCTTTTAAGCTGTTGGAACATTCATCCAATGAGCTTTGGGAAGGGCAAAAAGAGGGGGAAGGAGAAAAAAGAGCAGGAGAGTGAGGAGTAAGAGAGGCGCCGTGAGGTGTGGGAAAGGAGGGAAGAGAAGAGGAGGGGAGAGAGAGAAAGAAAGCGAAAAAAGGAGAACTGGAGGGAAGAGAAGTGGGGAGGATGAGAGGAAGAAAAGAAGAGAAGAGAGCTTGAGGGATGGATGGAAGGACAGGCAATGAGGAGGGAGATGGTAGCCGTGTTTGTAGGCTAGACTAAGAGCCAACTTCCCCCCAGAGTTTCCTGCCAGGAAATGCTCCCTCCCAATCAGAGGTGGGTCCAGAGCTTCTTGACTTCCCAGCTAGACTCCCACTAATGGCTTCTGTGAAGGTTTCTGGAGCCCTGGAGGCAGCAGCTTTGTCAGTCCCTGACAGCCCCATATACCCTCCAAACCTGAACCTCACAGCTTCTAGGTATCTAGAGCAATCCTGTGCAGAGGAGACCAGTGGGGCCCTGAGCCTCAACATGCCCCAAAGCCTGACATGGGAGGAGGTGTTGCAGGGGAAGCCACCATTCGGTCTCTGCCTGCCCTCCTCCACTTGACCCTACTCTGAGTCCAAATCATAGACTCATAGCATCATAGGAGCATAAATCTAGAGCTGGAAGGTCTTCTAATCCATTCATTGTACCAATGAGGAAACTGAGGTTTATGCCAGGGATGGTCAGAAATGGCATTTGGTTCCAGAGCCAGAAATCTTTCAAAATTGGCTTTCAGAGGTCATCTACCTGGTACAGGAATCTGCTTATAACATCTCAGATGAGTGGTCACCAGCTTCTACTTGAATACCTCCACGAATAAGGAACTCAGGCATGATGATTTGGCTAGAGCACTTTGTAAAACATAATGAGCTGGAGAAATGACAGCAATTATTATTAATATTGTTAAAGCAACCACTTCCACTTTTGGACAGCTCTCCATATTTGGAGCTAAAAGCTTCCTCTCCACACCTTCCCCCTCCTATCTCCAGTTGGGCCACAGAATTACATATGAGGACACTGTGCAGTGGGGAGAGGGGGCTGGATCAGAAGAGTGGTGGCTTTGTCATTTCTTAGCTGTGTGACTTTGGACAAGTCACATGCCTTCTCTCATCCTCACTTTCATCATATACAAAATAACAGATGGCATCAGAGTAGTTGGTATTGAGTTCACTATATTAGCCTGAAAATTCTGTGATTTAAGATGCTTTCCAATCGATGACCATATTTTTAAAGGACCTGCAACTTCATCACTCCTCTTCAAGTCAAATCAAGTCAAATCAACAGTTATTCATTAAGCATCTGCTATGTACTAGCCTGTGATACACAGTAAAGATATAAAGAAAAATGAAAACACTTTCTGCTCTCAAGGAGTTTATATTCTCCTGGGGGTGAGCGAGTGGGAGCAAGGAACGATATGTACCCAAAGATGAAAATATAATTTATACCCAAATAAATATGAAGTAATTTTTTTTTGTTGTGGAGGGGAATGAAAGAACCAGGAAAGGTCTCATGAAGGAGATTGAGCTGAGCCTGGAAAAGAGCTAGGAGTTTCAAGATGTGTGGGCGAGGACAGAGGGAGGACATTTCAGGCAAAAGTGGAGGTGGAAGATAGAATGCAGTATATAGGAAACAGAAAAGAAAGTCAGCCAATTTGGCTGGAAGGTACAGTGTACAAGAAAGAATAAGGTAAAATTAGGTTGGAAAAGGATTCAAGCCAGACTGTGAAGGGCATTAAATGTCAAACAGAGTTTTCATTTTATTCTAGAGGCAGTAGGGAATCATGGAAGCTTCTTGAACAGGTGGTGGCATGGTCCAAACTGCGCTTTAGGCAGCTGCATGTAGGAAGGATTGCAACTGTGCATAGGATGAATTGGAGAGAGGTGAGCCTGGAGGGAATGAGACCAATACTGTAAAGTGGTTCAGGTGTGAGGTGATGAGGACCCTTACTGAGGTGGTAGCCTGCTGAATGGAGAACCTATGATTTAGTAAATACATTCTAGGAAATTGCCTGAGGTCCAGAAAAGGTAAGTGATTTGTTGAAGATCACACAGTTTTTAAGTGACAAAATGGGGGATACAAAGTCAGGTCTTCTGATGCCAAGTCCAGCAGTCAAACCTCCTAATGAATGCTGCCACCATTTTATTTTCCAAATGTCTCCAATAATATCCTCTTTTGGTGGCCCCTAGCCATGCAGAGATGACTTTGAATTTTCAAAGGCTACCTTTGTGGATTGTTAGCTGAAAAGACTCCAACAATTATGGACTCAGCAACAGGTAGTTAGGTAGGCCGGTCTTTGGACTGAAGGAAGGGTCTCATCATTACAGATTGGTCAACAGGTGAAGAAATTTCTGTAAACAGCAGCTAATGGACATAATCTGCTAAGGTCTGGGGAGGAGGGGAAGGTAGGTGTCTGTATTAGCAGAAAGAGGGTCTTCATTCTTGAAATTATAGATCTGGGAAGGGTCAATGGCTTAGTGGCACAATGGAGAGATTCCTGAATGTGGAATCAGTGAGTCTTGAGTTCCAATCTTGCTTTAGATACTACCTATGTGACACTGGGCAAGTCACTTAACTTCTGCTTGCCTCAGTTTCCTCATCTGTAAAATGAGGATAATAACAATGCTTACTTCCCAGAATTGTGGCTATAAAATGGAATGATATTTGAAGAGTTCTTTGCAAATCTTAAAACACTATAAAATTCTAGCTATTATTCTTATTTTTTTTTGCCTTCCCACTTTATTTTGTTTATTTTTAAACATTATTTATTTAATATTTTTAGTTTTCAGTATTAATTTCCAAAAGATTTTGAAGTACAAATTTCCTCCCCGTTTCTACCCTCCCCCCACTCCAAGATGGCATATATTCTGATTGCCCCATTCCCAAATCCTCCCTCCATTCTGTCACCCCACTTGCCCCCATCCCCTTTTCCCTTCATTTCTTGTAGGGCAAGATAGATGTTTATGCCCTATTGCCTGTATATCTTATTTCCTAGTTGCATGCAAAAACTTTCTTTTGAACATCTGTTTTTAAAACTTTGAGTTCCAAATTCTCTCTCCTTTTCCCTCCCCACCCACCCTCCCTAAGAAGGCAAGCAATTCAACATAGGCCACATGTGTGTCATTATGCAAAACCCTTCCACAATACTCATGTTGTGAAAGACTAACTATATTTTGCTCCTTCTTATCCTATCCCCCCTTATTCAGTTTTCTCCCTTGAACCTGTACCTTTTCAAAAGTGTTTGCTTTTGATTACCTCCTCCCCCATCTGACCTCCCTTCTATCATCCCCCCTTTTTTATCTCCTTCCTCCTTCTTTCTTGTGGGGTAAGATACACAATTCAGTGTGTATGTTATTCCCTCCTCAGGTCAAATCTGATGAGAGTAAGATTCACTCATTCCCCCTCACCTTCCCCTTCTTCCCTTCCTACAGAACTGCTTTTTCTTGCCACTTTTATGCAAGATAATTTACCCCATTCTATCTCTTGCTTTCTCCCTCTCTCAATATATTCCTTTCCCATCCCTTAATTTGATTTTATTTTTTTAGATATCATCCTTTCATTTTCAACTCACCCTGTGCCATCTATCTATCTATCTATCTATCTATCTATCTATCCGTATGTATATTTCCTTCACCTGCCCTAATACTGAGGTCTCATGAATTATACCCATCATATTTCCATGTAGGAATGTAAACAAAACAGTTCAACTTTAGTAAGTCCCTTATGATTTTTCTTTCTTGTTTACCTTTTCATGCTTCTCTTGATTCTTGTGTTTGAAAGTCAAATTTTCTATTCAGCTCTGGTCTTTTCACTGAGAAAGCTTGAAAGTCCTCTATTTTATTGAAAATCCATATTTTGCCTTGGAGCATGATACTCAGTTTTGCTGCGTAGGTGATTCTTGGTTTTAATCCTAGCTCCATTGACCTCCGGAATATCATATTCCAAGCCCTTCAATCCCTTAATGTAGAAGCTCTTAGATCTTGTATTATTCTGATTGTGTTTCCACAATACTCAAATTGTTTCTTTCTGGCTGCTTGCAATATTTTCTCCTTGATCTGGGAGCTCTGGAATTTGGCGACAATCTTCCTAGGAGATTTCTTTTTGGGATCTATTTGAGGAGGCGATCAGTGGATTCTTTCAATTTAATTTCTTGAAAGATGATGTCTATGTTCTTTTTTGATCATGGCTTTCAGGTAGTCCAATAATTTTTAAATTATCTCTCCTGGATCTATTTTCCAGGTCAGTGGTTTTTCCAATGAGATCTTTCACATTGTCTTCCACTTTTTCATTCCTTTGGTTCTGTTTTATAATATCTTGATTTCTCATAAAGTCACTAACTTCCACTTGCTCCAATCTAATTTTTAAGGTAGTATTTTCTTCATTCGTCTTTTGGACCTCCTTTTCCATATGGCTAATTCTGCCTTTCAAGGCATTCTTCTCCTCATTGGCTTTTTGGAGCTCTTTTGCCATTTGAGTCAGTCTATTTTTTAAGGTGTTGTTTTCTTCAGTATTTTTTTGGGTCTCCTTTAGCAATTCACTGACCTGTTTTTCATGGTTTTCTTGCATCCTTCTCATTTCTCTTCCCAATTTTTCCTCTACTTCTCTAACTTGCTTTTCCAAATCCTTTTTGAGCTCTTCTATGGCCTGAGACTTGGAGGCTTTTGTTGTAGGCTCTTTGACTTTGTTGACTTCTTCTGGCTGTATGTTTTGGTCTTCTTTGTGACCAAAGGAAGATTCCAAAGTCTGAGTCTGAATCTGAGTCCATTTTTGTTGCCTGGCCATGTTCCCAGCAACCATTTGACCCTTGAGTTTATTGTCAGTGTATGACTGCTTGTAGAGTAGAGAGTACTTTGTTCCAAGCTTGAGGGGATGCGCTGCTGTTTTCTGAGCTATTTCTACACAGCAAGCTCTGCCATCCCAGTTCTCCTCCTCCCCCAAGAACCGCCAAAAGGACCTGACTCAGATCTTAAGCAGGCTCTGCACTCCTGCTCAGATCCGCCACTTAATTCCTCCCACCAGGTGGGCCTGGGGCTGGAAGCAACTGCAGCTGTAGTTCTGTAGCTGCACTACCTCTGCTGCCCCTGGGCTGTGGCTGAACCCCGAACTCCTTTCACTCTGTCCCCTGCAGCTTTTCCCACTAACCTTTTTGTTGTCTTTGGTGTTTGTGGGTTGAGAAGTCTGGTAACTGCCACAGCTCACTGATTCAGGGTGCTAGGGCCTGTTTCACCCAGCTCCCAGTCTGGCTGGTCCAGGTGCAGCCCACGCTGGGCTCCGCTCCACTGTGCTCCCAGCTCTGTATGCAATAGACCTTACCCAGTGACCATCCAGGCTGTCCTGGGCTTGAGCCCTGCTTCCCTTTGCTATTTCATGAGTTCTGCAGTTCTAGAATTTGTTCAGAGCCATTTTTATAGGTGTTTGGAGGGATCTGGCAGGGAGCTCATGCAGGTTCCTGCTTTCCAGCCACCATCTTGGCTCTGCCCCTCCATCAATCTATTCTTATTATTTTCAAAATAACAATACTATTGATTAATTTAAATACAACTGTTTTCCAGATAAGTAAACTGAGGCACAGAGAGTTAAAGGGATTTGCCCACAGTTATTGTGGTCATGAAAATTAAGTCTTCTGGCTCCCAGTCCAGGCCACTGTCCACTTGACTTCTAAAAGAGACACTTGGGTACCTGAATTTTCACTTCCAAGAAAAACAGTTCAAGAGGAGAGAGGCTAGCATTTACTTCTGAAAAAAAAAGAGACCCAAGGAAACAACTGACGTTCTTCTTGGGGCCAGAGAATTTCTCTGAGAAAACACATACAGTCCCAGTCATATTGTTCTGGGGTAAGAGTCTGGGGTGCCCCTATTTAGCTCCCCCAAGCAATAAAACATTTTTGGGGAGAACCATCCTCAAGAGAATAAACAGATACTCTTTCCTTATCTCCTGTAGTTTTCCCCAGCTATTACTTTCTCGTCACCCTCACATCTCTGCCCCAGTTTGGACAGTTTCTGATAAACACCAATATCTGTGCAAATTATTGAGGGAGGGCTGCCTTCCCAGGCCTGAGGCTACACAAGGCAGGCTTCCAGATGGATGATAAGGTGGGGAAATAAATTTCCAGTCCACTAAGTCATCAGGTTTTCTGACAAGAGATCTTTAACTCTTGTAGTTCTTTGATGACGAATATTTCCTTTCCTCGGTGGAATGTTTCATAAATTGTTTAAGCCCTCAGCAGTCACATCAAGTGTAAGTTATTCCTAAACAGCCTTCCCCGCCTCCATCCACCCTTTTGCATGTCAAGATGAGGCTGGTCAGATCCCTGGAGGAGGTTTCCCAGTTGGATGTTGGAGGTGCCAGAATTGGTCCCATCGCCAGACAGACTCTGAGGCGTAGAGATGATCTGGGCACAGACAATACAGAACAGGAGTTGGAAGATAGCACTTAGAGCTCACCCGATCCAACCTTCTCATTCCACAGATGGGGAAATTGAAGTGTTGAGAAGGCAGAAGGACCCGTGTTGATGGCCAGGACCATCATAACCTATTAAAAGAAACAGACTATGTCACTTGGCCTCCTTGTTTATTGAACAGTACAGAGAGGGGCAACCATCATCATCATTATCATCCTCATCATCATCACCACAATAACAACAATGAAAATAGTAGCTAACATTGATAAAGCACTTACTATGTGCCAGTTACTGTGCTAGGTGTTTTACAATTAGTTTTTCATTTGATCCTCAAACCACCCTGGGAGGTAGCTGTTATTATTCCATTTTACTAATGAGGAAACAGAGGCAAATAGAGATTAAGTGATGTGCCCAGGGTCACACATCTGGCAAGTGTCTGAGGCTGGATTTGAACTCAGGTCTTCTTGACTCCAGGCTCTGTACTCTACCCGCTATGCCACCTAGCTTCTGAGAGAGGTGACTAGCAAACTTCCTCAATGCTGGGGGAGCTAAAAATTTTAGATAAGGCCCAGATCCTGTCCTCAGGGAAGCGGTTTGTATAGGAGGAAGAGATCTGAATTTTGAGTCAGAATATAGGGGCTCGAATTCCTAGGTCTGCCACCTGCTCCTATGGAGCTAGGGACAAATCACTAGGTCTCTCTGTGTCTCAGTTTCTTCATCTATAAAATAAGGAGGTTGGACCAGGGACCTCTAAGATGCCTTCTAGGTGTAAATCCATGATCCTTTGTTACAACATTGTAGACCAAGACGTACGGGGAATTGTTTAAGGAAAAGAGGGAGAGTTGAAATCTTAAATCAAAAAATTGGGTTCAAATCACTTGGAACTTACAGGCAAATCACATTATCTCTGTGAGCCTCAGTTTTTCCATTTACAAAATGAGCAAGTTAAAATAGATAGTCTCATGTCCCTTTTTACACAAAATCTACAATCACATGCATTGGAGATGTCTAACCTGGAGAAAAGGAGACTTATGAGGGAGGCATGATCATTGTCTTTAATGTCTGAAGGGCTGTCAGAGAGAACAGGGATTAGATGTGTTCTGCTTGGTTTCAGAGAGCAGAAGTAGGAAGTAATAAGGGAGACAGATAAATTTTAGCTTGAGATACAAAGAAGAATGTTTTGAGGATGTGAGCTGCCCAAGGATGTAAAAGGTTGCCTGACACAGTAGTGAGCTCACTACAGCTGGATATGTTCAGATGGAGACTGGATGACCATTTCTCCAAGATGTCATAGAGATAGTTTTAACTCAGGTCAAGGTTAGACTAGATGTATTCACTGGTCCCCTCCAGCTCTGGGATTCTGTGACTTTATGAATTCCTCCTTAAGTCTCTGCAGAAATGGCCAAAATGGTAAAAGAGACTGCCTCCAGAGTCCCAGGAACCTCTAACACAAAGGAAGAACCTCAGAAGAGAAAGCACAGGAGAAATCAGCCCAAGGTCCTTCCAGTTAAGGATTTGTCTGAGTTGGGCATGGAATAGGAGCATCCATGCAGTGTCTATGACCCTAACCCACTCCTCTTCCCCAAAGGTGAAGCTCTTAGTTTCCTCCAGGGATCTATAGCCTAAGTCAGCTGTGCAAATAAAGGCTTTTTTTAAACAAGAGTTAGAGAAATTGAATCAGTTGACATATTGGACAACATTTATTGAATGCCTAGTCTTTGCAAGGCAATGTGCTAGATGTTGGGAATACAAAGAGAACAAAATAATCCCTACCCTCAGGGGAGTTATATTCCACTGGGGATGCTGAGGAATAGGAGAACATCAGCAACTGAGGGTGGGGATCTTTCATTTAAGAGGTGGCATGTGAATTGAGCCCCAAAGGAACAGAAAAATCCTGAAAGGCAGAGAGGAGGAGTTGTGCATTCTAGGCATGCGAGATGGCTTGGTCGAATGTATAGATGAAGGAAATGGCATGTTGAGTTTGGGTACCAGCTAGAAGGCCAGTTGGGATAGAAAATTGTGTTTGCCCTTCATTCTAGAAGAGGACCATGACGTCAGGGTAATGATGACATGACTTGCATTTGAGTTGTGTTGAGGACCATGACGTCAGGGTAATGATGACATGACTTGCATTTGAGTTGTGTTGACATGACTTTGATGTGAGAGAGGGCTGTGTCACCAGTCTCACTTTCTCCTCCAGAGCCATCTGGGTCCAGTGACCTGATATTCATCAGGACGACTGGAGATGGCCCAGGATGCATTGGGATAGAAAATAGACACCACAAAGAGGAGTAGTATAAGACTGGGAAGGTAGAAATGTCCAGCAGGCAGTTGGTCATGTGGGAAAGGAGTTCAGAGGAAAGATTAGGTCTGTGCATATTGACTCCCCACAATAGAATATAAGCTCTCTGAGGGCAGGGACTGTTTAATTTTTGTCTTTGTATTCCCAGCACCTAGCACTGTGCCTTATACATAACAGGTGCATAATACATGCTTGTTCATGTAGAAATTTTGGAGATCATCTGTGTAGAGAAGATAACTGAACCTATGACAGTATATTAGAACATTAAAAGAGATGGGGTAGAGAAAGAAGACCTCTCCTTTTGGTCCAGTAAGGATGTTGGGACTCCCGTGCTTAGGGGATAGGAGATGGATGATGTGTGAGAAAAGAAGACTGAGAGGAACGGTCAGACAGTCAGAAGAATAACCATGAAAGAATCACATCCCACACACTGCTGGAGAAGACAACACCAAGAAGGAGCAAGTAGTCAATACTATTAAGAGATCAGGGAGTCTGATGACCTCCATCATGAGAAAAGACCATTAGATTCTGAAATCAAGAGATCATTAGTCAATTGAGAGATTGCTGTAAGTAGGGTAGTGGGGCTAGAAGCCAGATTGCAAGGGATTGAGAAGCAGGTGAGTGGTGAGAAAATAAAGGCAGCACCTTTATATGTCTTTTAAGGAGTTAGGCAGTGAAAATGAGGAGAAATGTTGGTTGATAGCTTGAGGGGATGGCAGGGTTTTGTTTTGTTTTAAGGATGTGGGAAACTCAGGCACATTTGTAGATTGAGAAGGAAGAGTCAGTAGATAGTGAGACATTGGAAACAAGAAGGAGAGGGATAGTTGAAGGAACAAAGTCCCAGAGGAGACTGAAGGGAATGGGAATCCAGAGCACAGCTAGAGGGCATTGACTTTGGCAAGGAGAAATGTCATCTCTTTCTCAGAGACTGGACCAAATAAGTGAGGACAGGTGAAGAAGCAAAGATTGCAAGGCACAGAGAAGGGAGAATGCTGGGATGCATAATGGATAGCTTTGTTTTTCTCATTAAGACAGTGAGGAAGTCTGGTGAGACAAAGGTGGAGAGAGGGCTGGCATTGGGGGTCTAAAGGGAGAGGAGAAGGTTTGGAACAGTCACTTTGGGGACCATGATGGAGATCCAGGCAGGCAAGAATAAAAGGATTGTTGTGCAGTAGTGAGGGACAATTTAAGATTAGATAATGGAAATTTGTTGGACCTAGTTATCATGATTTTATAGTCCAACTTCTTGCAGCACAGTTTAGCAGCTTGGGAGTAGCAGCAGAGAAGGCAGATGGTGGGAGTGATCTAGGGTTGAAAATTGACAGGGCATGAATGGCGGATGGACAAGGGGTAAGGGGGGAAGCAGAGCTTTATTGAACTAGTTAACTATCAAGGGAGTTGACTGTCAAGGGAGGAAAGTGAGACAAGAGCAGAGATGATGAATTGGGAGAATAAGGAGAGATGGAAAGACTGGTAGTCAGAGGGAGGACAAAGACCAGCTTTAAGAACAATGAGGTGGAGAGGGAGGTGGAAAACTAAAGGATTGTGATTAGAAAATAGGACTTTGAAGCTTGTGATCATGGAGATATGATAGTTTGGGTCCTGGTGAGATTTAAGGTGTGTCCTTTCCATGGGTGGCTAATGAAGAGAGAAGAAGGAGGGCTTAGCAGTTGAGGTGATGTATGAATTAGGGGGCCAGGTTATTGAGGGAGTAACCATTCATTCAATCATTCAGCAAGCATTTGTCAAGCCCATACTAAGTGAACATTAAGGTCCCCAAAGATGAGGACAGGGGATGGAGTGAAGATGAATGTGAGCCAGATAGTGAACACCTTGAGAAAGAAGGGACAGTGAACTGGAGGCTGGTAGATAGCAACAACAAGGATTTGGGGAGAGTAGACATATGGGTGAGCCTCAAAGGAGAGCAGGTTGCTGAGTGATTATGACAGAGGGTGGGTCTGGAGGCAGCAGTGGGTAACAAGAAATATGCTGACTCCTCCTGACTCTCTCTCTCTCTCTCTCTCTCTCTCTCTCTCTCTCTCTCTCTCTCTCTCTCTCTATCTGTCTTTCTCTCTCTGTCTCTGTTTCTGTGTGTGTGTGTGTGTGTGTGTGTGTGTGTGTGTGTGTGTGTGTGTATGTGTGTTTGTGTATGTGTATGTGGGAAGAAGTAGAGGGGGGTGGAGAGATGAGAGAAGGCACCAGCAGTGCTGGAAATGGTAGAATAGAGATGAGATGTCATATGGAGAAAGCCAGGTTTTCACAATTACAAGAAGATGGAAAGTACAAGAGGAAGAGATGTTGGATGGAGGGAAGTGGATAACATTAAAATGGGGCATCTCGAGGCCACAATGGCTGTACATGGGGGCAGAACAAGAATGATGAGGACTGAAGTGACGAAGGGAGAGGAATGTAGGGAGGAAGCGGAGCTTACTAGCCATTGGGCAGAGGAAGTATCCATTGATAAACATGTTCAGTTGATTGGAGAAAGGCATAGGAATGTCAATGGTAATGGAGAATGGAAAGGTCACATGGTGATGGTGGCCACTAGTCCTGGGCAGCATATGACAAGGGCAGCTCCTTCACTCTTCTGTTTCCCTCTACCTCAGTCTTTGTGAAGTAGCAGTTCTGGGGCTTGGAGGATTGACAGCAATGGCAGCTAGAAGATCTGTGGAGCAATGTTTCTATTCCATATTCCAGTGAGAAGTAGCATGGTGTAGTGAATAAAGGACCTGTGTCCAAGTTCTGCTTCTGGCACAAACTGGTTCTGTGACCTTGGGCAATTTACTTGCCTTTAAGTCTTTTAGGAAAATCTCTATGATAGTAAGTTGCAGAAAAGGCACTATTGGTAGTAGAAGTTTCCTCACTGGGGAGCCCCCTATATCAATGCAAGCAGAGGTCCCATCCCTACTATATCCCCATGAGAGTCTAAGGCTAAGGCCAAGACTGGAGCAATGGTGTCTACAGTTGACACTGGTACCTCCCTCTCTTTGCCTGATTGAAGCCACTACTATCCTAGGTCATACGGTAAATAAGGGCTGAGCAGGTGTTCACTTCACAGAAGGATTGCTGAGCATCACACTGTAATGGTTCCGTCCTCTTGAGTCCAGAGTGTTCAGTTTCTTGAGCATTAGGGAGATTGTTGTTTGGTGCCAAGAATATTCAACCAGGAGAAAATTGACCTGGGATTTAGATTATGTTTCTTCAGCATTGGGGGGGACTGGTTTCCCCTTCTGTAAAGTGGAGGGGGATGGTAGTTAGACTGGATCATCTCCCAGTCCTACTGAGTTCTCACCTTCTGTGTCAATGCCCCCAAATCCCTTTTATCTCCAACATTCAATAGTTTTTGTTTTCCTCTAAGCGCCCTCCCTGTTTTGCATTCTGTGTTCTAAGATCCCTCCTAGCTCTGATTTTCTTTCTTCTGTTTCTAGGTCCCTTCCAACTCCAAGGTTCTATATTTGAAGGTTCATTCTGGCCTGGACATTCTATGTTTTAACAGCATTTAAATCTATGCCTCTGGGGCTCTTGGTGGATTGTAAGCTTACTACAAAGTATGTTCTAGGGTTCCTTCCAAGGTTCTGGGAAGAGCTTCAGTGGGAGAAGCTAAACCATTGCACAGGGGGGCTCATCGAAAGGTACCTTGGAGGGAGTGACTGTGGATTGGAGAGCCCTAGCCAAGAGTGGGGACTCACCTTGGGGTCCAGGAAGCCAGACTGTTCGTTTTCTCTAAAAGTTGAGAATGTAATGGATTGCACTTTGTTATAGACCCAACGGCTGCAAATCATTTTGGAAATTAGTTTTCTATGGAAAAATCAATATATTAATTAACTTGGTGGCCTTGCTAACGAGTTTAAGCACAATAAGGCCTCTGGAAAATATCGGGGCATTTTGCAACTGCCTTAAATTCCACCTTGGGAAACAGGCTGACTGATCTTCAAGTGAGACTAGGTTGGGGGGGGGGAGGTATTGTTCCCTTGTAACGGTTAAAAATGAGCAAAGGAATCCTAGATCAGTTTTCAAAGACCATGAAAGGAGCTTTCCGTATCTTAGTAGATAAAGTCTTGATCTATTCCCAGGTCTATACTGACTTTGGTTGGGGGGGAGAATTCTAGAGTCCTAGATCATAGAATGCCAGAGCGGGAAGTTACCTTGGATCATAGAATACAGAATGTGAGGCCAGGAAGGAACCTAAGAGCATAGAATGCCCAAGCTGGATTGAGCCTTAGAGATTTTCCAGTACAAACACTTCATTTGACAGATGGAACAACTGAGTCTTAGAGAGGGATGTGGAGATATCAAACACATCAAAATGTTGGTGGCAAGATTAGACTTGAACCAAATTCTCCCTACTCCCAGGCCTGGGGTCATTCTACTCCACCATATAAGAGCCTTTTTTTGTTTTGTTTTTGTTTGTCTCAGTGTCCCTAGCTACAAGATGGGCAGAGAGCCTAATGCTTTCTCCTGTCTTTGTTAAGAGAGGTTTAGTTACTTACAAAGTCAGAGAAATACAGACCTTAAAGGAGCCTTAGAGACCATCTGGCCCAGCCCCTCTCATTTTAGAGATGAGGAGAGACAAGTGGTGATTAATGGATTGATGTCAACTTGGAGGGAGGTTTCAAGTGGCAGCTGCAGGGATGCAGGCCTCTGTCTTCAGCTCTGCTTCATGTGACATTTTTATCAACGATTTGGATGAGAGCATAAATGGCAAGCTTATTATGTTTGTGGACGACATGGAGCTGAGAGGGAGAGGAATATGTGTGGTGACAGAATCATGAACTAAGATGATTCTGACAGATTAGAAAGTCAGACTGGACCTTATAGGAGAGAATGCAGTAGGGATAAATGTAAAGTCTTGTACTTAGGTTCAAAAAATAAACATCCCATACACTGGATTAAAGAGACATGAACCATATGAAAAGGATCCAAAGCTCTTGGAAGATATAAACCTAACATGAACCAAAAGTATGATGTGGCGGTCACCAAAACAAATTGCACTGATAGAAATCTAGAGGGAGGGAATTTACTGTCCTATCTATTATGCTCTGTCTGCCTTGGCCAGAGAACCCATCTGGATTGCCCACTTCTGGGCACTGCATGTTAGGAAAAGGACATTGACAGGTTGGCGTGTGTTTCAGAGGAATCTGTTCCCTTTGCTTCTGTGGTATTGTTCTCTTTTGGACTCTCTTCCTAGGGTCAAAAGAAGGTTGAAAAGCCTTAGAGGTAAGGGTGTGTGTGTATAAATGTTTAACAACCAACTCTCTGAAAAAAAGTCCCCATGAGACACATTTCAGTTTGATCTAAGTTATTAACATTTCCTCTGTCACTTTCTTAAGTCTAGACAATAAATATATCAAGCCCGGATCTGTGCTTTTTGCTGATTTCTGAGGTGTAAATGCTCAAGATGAAAATTTAACAATCAGATCTTGTGAATTGGTATGAGCTAGGTTTAGCACACCACTGCTTAGGGGCCTTTGAGTTCAGACCCTTCATTTTATAGATGACTAAGAAACTTGGCAAGGGTCCTATAGCTACTTACTATCTTGAGGTAGGGTTAGAACTCAGGTCTTCCAGACTCCAAGCCCAACTCTCTGTCTACTCTATCACCCAGCTGCCTAGCAGTCTGCTTCCTTCTTTTCATTCTTCTTTGCTGGATTATCATCCGCTTTCTACGCCAAGTGGCCATTCCCCAAGGCTCTGCTCTGGGTCTTTTTCTTTTTTCTCTCTCTAGTCTTTCTTGGAGATCTCATCTAACCCCAGGGACTCAGATATCACCTTTATGCAGATGATTTCCCAAATCAATATATCCAATCTTACTGAACTCCAGTAATACATCATCAAATGCTGTATATATCTCCTTCTGGATGTCTCATAGCCATCTCAAACTCAACATGTTCAAGATGGAACTATATTCCCCACCTCTCTACCACCAACTTGCCTTTCCCCACAGAAATTTACTCACTTCTGCTGAAGACATTACCAACTTCTGCATCATTTGGGTTCACAATTCCACAGTCAGGCTTGACTTGGAGTTCCCTCACCTCCAATGATCAGTCAGTTGTTAAGTCTTATTGAATTATTTTAATCAACTCTCTGGGTCTCATTGACCTCATCTGTAAAATGGGAGAGTTGGACTAGACGGCCTCTAAAATTCCTCCCGCTTCTAAATGTATGATCTCATGTTCCTATAATTCTGTCCCCACTACAGCTTTCACACCTGTCTATTCCCCTCTACTAATATGACCACCAACCTAATTCAAGCCCTTATCCCATCTCAGCTGGACTACTGCAGTGTCTCCCTATTTGTTCTGCCTGATTCTAATTCTTTTCTCTTCCAATTTATCCTTTGCATACCTATCACTGTTTTCCTAGGGCACAGGTCTAACCAAGCTACCATTCCCCTGATCAAGATCCCTCTGTGATTCTTCATTCGCCGTATTATACAAGAAGAAAGCTCCTTAGCTTGGGATATAAGGCTCTCCATAATATGCCCCACATCTACTGTTTCAGATTTAATGATGAGGTTTTGTTGATACCACCATCATGTCATGATATGTTCCCCTTCACCCTGTCATTGCACAGTCCTTTGTAACAAAACAAAACAATTAAGGGAGACCAACCAACACAGCCTTGCCTCCACACCCTAACGGCAACCAAGCCTTTCCTTTTGATCTACACCTGAATCCTCTTGCATGTTTTATTTTCCCTCTTTAGAATGTGACCTCTTTGAGAGCAAGTACTATCT
The DNA here is from genome assembly GCF_011100635.1 of Trichosurus vulpecula. Lineage (NCBI taxonomy): Eukaryota > Metazoa > Chordata > Mammalia > Diprotodontia > Phalangeridae > Trichosurus > Trichosurus vulpecula. The sequence goes on along the minus strand of NC_050574.1, from coordinate 74,305,243 downwards.
CCTTTTTCTATCTGTATCTTTCATGTTTAGCAAAATGTACCATACCAATCATTCATTCATTCATTCTCTCATCCATCTATCCATCCTTCCATTCATTCTTTTTCATTTCCATTATTATAGTCCTTCTGTATGCTTTTCTCCTGGTCCTGCTGACTTCAGTCTGCATCAGTTCATGTAAGTCTTCCCCAGCCTCTGCCTCAATTTCTTCAAATCCTTCAATAAGGATGATAATAGCACCCACCTCCAAGGGCTGCTGTGAGGATCAAGCGATATAATATTTGTAGAGTATGTTATCAACCTCAGGGTGTTATATAAAGACTTGTTATTATTATCATTAGAGTTAATATCTGAAGGGCTGCCATATGTAAGAGGAATTACACTGTTTCTGCTTGGCCTCAGAGGTCAGAACTAGTAGCAATGGGTAGAAGTTATATGGAGATAGCTTTCTGCTTAGTATAAGGAAGGGCTTCCTTTCAAATGAGATTTTATTTGTAATGCACTTATCATAGTGCCTGGCACATAGTAGGTTGCTTAATAAATGTTTGCTCCTTTCATGTCAGAGCTGTCTTAGAATGGGTTGCCTTGGTAGGTAGTTAGTCAATCAGACAATAAGCATATATTAAGTGACTGTTGTGTGTCAGGAGCTGTGCTAAGCTGCTGGGGATACAAAGAAAAGTGAAAGACAGTCCCTGGCCTCAAGGGGCTCAGAGTCTAATGGGAAAGATAACATGCAAACAGATATGTCCAAACAAGATTTATGTAGGAGGCAGCTAGGTGGCCCAGTGTATAGAGTGCTGGACCCAGAGCCAGAAAGGCCTGCTTCAATTCCGACCTCATACACTTAGGAGCTGTGTGACCCTGGGCAAGTGACTTCATCCTGTTTGTCTCAGTTTCCTCAACTGTGAAACGGTGATAATAAAAGCACCTATCTTCCAGGGTTGTTGTGAGGATTAAATTAGATAATATTTCTTAAATGTCTGTACCAGGTACATAGTAGATGTTACATAAATGTTTCTTCTCTATCTCCCTAAATGGAAGATAATCAATAGAAGGAAGCTACTATTAATGAGGGCTTTCAGGAAAGGCTTCTGAGCTCTTCATCATGGGAGACATTCAGTCAGATGTTGTATGACCATTTGGGACAGCTAGGAGGTGCAGTGGATAGAGTGCCAGGCCTGGAATCTGCAAGACCTGAGTTCAAATTTTGGTCTCAGACGCTTACTAGCTGTGTGACCCTGAGCAAGTCACTTAACCCTGTTTGCCTCAGTTTCCTTACCTATAAAATGAGTTGCAGAAGGAATTGGCAAACCACTTCAGTATCTCTGCCAAGAAAACCCCAAATGGGGTCATGAAGAATCAGACTGAAACAACTCAACATATGACAATTTGTCAGGTATGCTGAAGGGAGGATTCATGTTTCACAAACAGGTTAGAGTAGATGCCCTCTGTAATGTTCCTTCTGAGGAGAAACAGTATATCACAGTAGATAGTCAAGGGATCTGAGTTCAAATCCTGATTTTGACACTTATTAGCTGTGTGATGATGGGTGAGTCAATTAACCTCCTTGAGTCTCAGTTTTCCCATCTGTAAAATGAGGATGATAAAAATACTGATAGGACAGGGTTGTTGTGAAGGTCAAAGGAAACTCTGAATGTGTAGTGCTTTGCAAAACAAGCAATATATTAATGTCAGTGATTATTAGGATTACAGATAATCCAAAAATCTATGAACTTGGCAAAAGAATCCCTGCTCTGCCAACTTCATAGGACTATTTTGAGACTCAAATGAGATAAGAGATATAAAATGCTTTGTAATGTTAACATGCTACTTTAAAAAAGCATTTAAAAAATCAGAGTTTCCTATGGTTTCTTTCCATCATTGGGCCTGATGCTCCCATTCCTCAGAATACCCTATCTATGCTTATTACACCTGCCCACCCCCACCCCCCACCCCCAGCCCACGCAGCATAGCAGCATGGCTCATTGGTAAAAATCTCTGGATTTGGAGCCAGAGACTGCATTAGAATCCTGGCTCTGGTGTTTACTAACCAGTGTGACTTGAGGCAATCAATTCTTCTTTCTGGATCTCAGTTTCCTGTTCTGCAAAATAAGAGTATTGGACCATGTGATTTTTAAGGTTCTTTTTAGTTCTTAAAACCTTTGGTCCTACTGTCCTCTACACCAGGCACTCACTTCTCTGATCTAGGATGCAGTACCCTGGAAGAGGTGAGACAGTGGCTAAAGAGCTTGAGGGTTGGCAGCAGAAAGATTGTGGCAGATTGAGATGTAATCACTGGCCATGGTGCCAGAGCTCACAGGCTAGCTGACTCCAGTGTGCAAATGGTAGGTATGGGAGGGGCAGCTCTATGAGATGAGGGTCCTGGCTGATGATAATATCTCCATGGTTTCTCCAGGTTCCCAGGTGCCTCTTTTGGCCGTTCTATTTAGCAGGTTCAGGAAAGGCAATAGAACTGTGTTTAATGTGTGGAACTGTGTGTAAGGTGTGAGAAGCAAACTTAGAATAGCATGAGCTCCTGGAAATTGCAAGAAAGGGAGAAAAGAGTTTAGAATGCACCAGACCCATGAGAAAACAAAACTATCACTCTTTTCAGATGATATGATGGTACGCTTAGAGAATCCTAGACAATCGACTAAAAAAACTACTTGAAATAATTAACAGCTTTAGCAAAGTTGCAGGATATAAAATAAACCCACATGAATCATCAGCATTTCCACATATTACTAACAAAGCTCAGCAAGAAGAGATAGAAAGAGAAATTCCAGTTAAAATAATTGTAGACAATATAAAATATTTGGGGATTTACTTGCCAAGACAAACCCAGGAAATATATAAACACAATTACAAAACACTTTTCACATAATTAAAGTCAGATCTAAATAATTGGAAAAATATCAATTGTTCATGGGTAGGCTGAGCTAATATAATAAAAATGACAATTCTACCTAAATTAATGTGTGTATTTAGTGCCATACAAACCAAACTACCAAAAGTTATTTTATACAGCTAAAAAAATAATAACAAAATTCATTTGGAAGAACAAAAGGTCCAGAATATCAAGGGAATTAATGAAAAAAATGCAAAGGAAGGTGGCCTAGCCGTACCAGATCTAAAACTATATTACAAAGTAGCAATCATTGAAACTGTTTGGTACTGGCCAAGAAATAGAGTAGTGTATCAGTGGAATAGATTAGGTACACAATACACAATAGTAAATGATTATAGTAATCTACTGTTTGATAAACCCAAAGACTCTAGCTTTTGGGATAAGAACTCACTATTTGACAAAAACCATTGAGAAAACTAGAAAGTAGTATGGCAGAAACTAGGCATAGACCAACATCTCACACCATATATCAAGAAGAGGTCAAAATGGGCAAAGATTTAGACATAAAGGGTGATACCATAAGCAAATTAGAAGAGCAAGGAATAGCTTACCTCTCAGACCTGCGGAGAAGGGAAGAATTTATGACCAAACAAGAGATAGAGAATATTATGAAATACAAAATGGATAATTTTGGTTACATTAAGTTAAAAAGTTTTTGCATCATTGCACAAACAAAACCAATGCAACCAAGATTAGAAGGGAAGCAGGAAGATGAGAAACAATTCTTACAGCCAGTGTTTCTGATAAAGACCTTATTTCTCAAATATATAGAGAACCGAGTCAAATGTATAAGAATACAAATCATTCTCCAGTTGATAAGTGGTCAAAGGATATGAACAGGCAGTTTTAAATGAAGAAATTCAAACTATCTATAGTCGTAAAAATGCTCCAAGTCACTATTGGTTAGAGAAATGCAAATGAAAACAACTCTGTGTTACCACTTCACACCTATCAGATTGGCTAATATGATAGAAAAGGAAAATGATAATTGTTGGGGGAAATGTGGGAAAATTAGGACACTAATGCATTGTTGGTAGAGCTGTGAACTGATCCAACTATTTTGGAGAACAGTTTGGAAGTATGCCTAAAGGGCAATCAAACTGTGATCCAGCAACACCACTACTAGGTCTGTCTCCTAAGGAGATCTTAAAAAATGGAAAAGGACCCACACACACAAAAAATATTTGTAGCAGCTCTTTTTGTGGTGGCAAAGAATTAGAAATTGAGGAAATGCCCATCAATTGGGGAATGGCCAAACAAGTTGTGGCATATGAATGTAATGGAGTACTATTGTTCCATAAAAAATGATGAGCAGGATGACTTCATAAAAACTTGGAAAGACTCATATTAACTGATGCTGAGTGAAGTAAGCAGAACCAGGAGAACATTACGTATGGTAACAGCAACATTGTGTGACGATCAACTATGATTGATTTTGCTCTTCTCAGCAACACAATGATCCAAGACAATTCCAAAAGATTAATGATGGAAAATGGTATCCACATTCAGAGAAAGAACTATGAAGTCTGAATGCAAATCAAAGCATACTATCTTCATTTGGGGGGGCAGTTTTTGTGGCTTTTCCCTTTTGTTCTGTTTCTTCTTTCACAACCTGACTAATGTGGAAATATATTTGCATGACTGAACATGTATAATCTACTTCAGATTGCTTACCATCTTAGGGAGAGGGAGAGGAGGGAGGGAGAAAAATTTGAAACTAAAAATCTTTTGAAAAATGAGTGTTGAATACTATCTTTATATGTAATTGGAAAAATAAAATACTATTTACTCTTAAAAGAAAGAATACCTCAGACCCTGAGAATGTGACCTTCAGTCTCTAGGGACATCACTGAGAAGCAAGCTTCCCCTAAATCTCCCTGCTCAGGGCTCCTGGGAGGAAAGGTGCCATGTAAATATTGCAGCTTCTAGCTGTAGAGCTGCTCACACTTTTCAAAGGGTGGTCACAGGTCCATGATCTCATTCAGAATCACAGAATAGAATCATGGGATCATAGGTTTAAAGCTGAAAGAGATGTTAGAGGCCATCTAGTCTAAACTGTTAATTTTTTGGATGAAGAAACTGAGGTCTAAGCAATGTCGCACAGTCAGTCAACAAGGCCCAAGGTCACACAGTCAGTCAACAAATGACAGGGCTAGGATTGGCATCAAGGTCCTTTGATGGCAAAGGGCAATCCCTCCCCACTGCACTGCACTTCCTTCTGATGAAAGGGAGTTTGATGATTTTCTAGTCCAACTCCCTCATTTTACTAATGAGAAAACCGAGGCCCAGAGAGGGGAAGGGACTTCCCCAATATCACACAGCAAGTCACTGTCAGCCATGACAATAGAATCTCACTCTTAGCTTCCTCTCTAGGGGAAAGGAGAAATCCTTTTTACTCTACCATCATGCTCCATACTACCTCTCTGAGAAAGGCGGTGGTAGGGAAATGTAATTGTTATCCCCATTTTACAGATGGACAAAATTAGGCTTATAGAGATTAAGTGACTTGCCCAAGGTCACACAGCTAGTTATACAGCCAATGGGTAATGACTGACCATCCAACTTAAGAAACAAAGATAATGGCTGAAAAAAGAGAAAACTATATATTTAACCTGGAAGGAAAAAAATCTAGTTGCTGTCTCTATTAAGAGAATATTTAGAGTTGTACCCTTCCTTGTATTTTCCCAGCCAGTCTGTGGTGCTCCCCAAAATCTCTTATGATTCAGCATACTCCTGTTTCCCCTCTTCTTTCCTACTTCTTACCCCATGAATGACCTCATCAGTCCTCCTATTTCTCCCTGAAAGCCTTTCTTGGGCTAGGCCTCTCCCCCACCACCTTAGAAACTCATATTTCCCTTTCTAGGGACTCCCCTCCCCATTGTGATACAACAATTACATCATGCATTTATCCAGTGCCCACTGGATGCAGAGCCCGTGGTGCTGGGCAGTGAGGTAGGTACAGGTTATATTAGACATGGTTCCTGCTCTCATGGAACTCACAGTTTTGTTGGACAGCAACAGAGACAATGATCACAGACAGCATTATGTGGGAAGTGTATCAGGGTGCTGAAAAGTGTTCTGTGGGGTTGGAGGAATACGATTGGTAACTTAGAAGATCAGAGAAGGCTTCTTAGAACAGGTAGCAACTGAGTTGGGCATTAATGCCTGAGTAGGGATTCAGTAAATAAAGAGAGGGAGGAAAATAGTGATAAGGATAGGAATAACAGAAACGTATAGAGAGATGGAGTGGCTAGTCCTGCCTCTGACTCATACTGACTGTATGACCCCCAGATACATAACTTACCCCTCCCCAGCCCCAACTCTAAGAACTCAAGTTTCAGAGAAAGTGCTGACCTGCATTGGTAGACTGAGAGTACCATACATCAAATTAAATCACAAGTCCAATTTTTTGAAAAGGATATTTATATAGAACTTTAGAGTGCCTTGCTCCAGCCTCAGATCCAGGCCCATGTCTCTGGCTTCTGCATTCTAGTGCTCCAGATGTGATCCCTGGGTCAAATCTACCTCCTCTTGCAACCTCCTGCCTCCTAGCTTGCAGGACTCTCCCAGATCACATCTCCCAAGTTCTGACTTGTTGGGAGGTGAGACTCCTGAGTCCTCAGAGAACTCAATGTCATCTTCTGTCATGAGGTTAGATCTTGAAGGGTCTAATCACCTGCCTCCTTCAATAGACCTTTCCCTAGCCACCTGTACCCTACCTGGCCTCATTCCTCAGTGGTTAGCATACTCTCACTCACTCATAACTCTCCTCATCCCAGTGACTCTGGACATCTGACTGCTGGCTCTTTGGATTTCTCCATCTCCCCACCAGTAGGCTTAATTCCTAGCTCTACTTGGGCTTTCCAGCTCCCCTTTATGTATTGTCTTCCCCCATTAGAAGGTAAGTGCCTTGAGGGCAGGAACTGTCTTTTTTGCTTGTATCCTCAGCACTTAGCATAATACATGGTTTATAGTAAGCACTTAATAAAGACTCTATTATCCATCTATCTGTCTCTATCCATCTACATCTACCTATCATCTATCTTTATTAATTTACATCTATCTATCCATCTACCTCAATCTATTTATCTCTCTCTCTGTCTCTTTTACCTTCTGACTTTTACCTTCCCCAAACTGCCCTCCCTTCTATCAGCTCCCCCCTCTCTTCTCTTATCCTCTTCCCTTTCTACTTTTTTGTATAGTAAGATAGATTTTTTACACCCAGCTGAGTTGCATATATTATTCCCTCTTTGAAACAATTCCAATGTGCTTCCCTTCCCACTTCCCCCATTTTCCTCTTCACTGTAAAATCTCTTTCAGGATTCTTTTATGTCAGATAATTTATCCCATTCTACCTCTCCCTTTCCCCTTCTCCTAGTGCATTTTTTCTTTCTCATCCCTTAATTTTATTTTTTTAGATAATAATACCATTACATTCAACTCACATCTCTGCTTTCTGTTTACTTATACTCCTTCTAACTGCCTTAATAATGAGAAAGATTTTTAGGAGTTATAAATATCATTTTTCCATGTAGGAATATAAACAGTTCAACCGTATCGAACCCCTTATGATTTCTCTTTGCTATTTAACTTTTTATGCTTTTTTGCATCTTATATTTGAAAGTCAGATTTTGTATTCAGCTCTGGTCTTTTCATCAGGAATGCTTGGAAGTCCTCTCTTCCATTGAATATCCATTTTTCTGCTTGAAAGATTATACTCAGTTTTGCTGGGTAGGTGATTTTTGCTTGTAATTCTAGCTCTTTTGCCCTCCAAAATATCATATTCCAAGCCCTCCAACCATTCAATGTAGAAACTGCTAAATCTTGTGTTATCTTGACTGTGGCTCCACAATATCTGAACTGTTTCTTTTTGGCTGCTTGCAGTATTTTCTACTTGATCTGGGAGATCTGAAACTTAGCTATATAATATTCCAGAGAGTTTTCATTTTGGGATCTCTTTCAGGAGGTGATCAGTGGATGCTTTCAATTTCTATTTTACCCTTTGGTTCTACAGGGTGTCCCTAAAGTCTGGACACATAGAAAATCTCATTAACATGTCATTAACCATTTCACTGAAGACTTTATGTTGTTCAGTGACTTCTTTTTGTGGGGTATGCTAAAGGAGAAGGTGTACTCAATTAAAATGAAAATCACAGATGCAACACACTTGATTGAACGCGTAAAGAGTGAATGTGCTAAAATTGACAGCAATGTGGAGTTATTGCATTGAGTTCTCGTGAATCTTGCAAAGTGCATCAACCTTTCCATCAAAAATGATGGAAATCGTATTGAAGATGTTATTTTTTAATATTCCAATTAAATAAAATATTGTTGAAAATTTCATTCATTTCATTTCTTGAAAATATACATTTTTGCCTATGTGCCCAGACTTTAGGAACAGCCTGTAGAATATCAGGGCAGTTTCCAGTGATAATTTCTTGAACGATGATGTCTAGGCTCTTTTTTGATCATGATTCTCAGGTAGTTCAATAATTCTTTAATTATCTCTCCTGAATCTGTTTTCAAGGTCATTTTTCCAGTGAGATATTTCACATTTTCTTCTTTTTTTCATTCTTTTGATTTTGCTTGGTTGTTTCTTGATGTCTTATAAAGTCATTAGCTTTTACTTGCCCAGTTCTAACTTTGAAGAAATTATTTTCATCAGTGAGCTTTTGTACCTCTTTTTCTATTTGGACAGGCGTTATTTTCTGCAGTGAATTTTTGTATATCGTTTCCATTTGGCCAATTCTGCTTTTCAAGGCGTTCTTCTCTTCACTGGATTTTGGTGCCTCTTTTATCATTTGGCCTATTCTGTTTTTTAAGGTGTTATCTTCTTCAGTATTTTTTTTTGTGCCTCCTTTACCAAGCAGTTGATTCTTTTTCATGATTTTCTTGCATCATTCTCATTTCTCTTCCCAATTTTTCCTCTACCTCTCTCACTTGATTTTAAAAATCCTTTTTGAGCTCTTCCATGGCCTGAGACCAATCAATATTTTTCTTTGAGGCTTTGCGTGCAGAGGTTTGACTTTGTTGTCTTCGGAGTGTGTGTTTTGATCTTCCTTGTCACCATGGTAGCTTTGCATTGTCAGAATTTTTTCAGCTGTTTGCTCATTTTCCAGCCTATTTATCAGCTTTTAAGTGTATGCTGAAGTGGGGTTTTGCTTCCCAAGTGGAGGGGGAAGCTTCAGGTTTTTGGTGTAGCTGTTTTCAGAGGTAATTCTGGGAACCTCTAAGTTTTTGGCTCTTCCAAGATGTTATGATCTAGGGAGAGGTGTGTTCACTACTCTCCTGTACTGGGCACTGGTTTATGAGTGACCACAAACACTCTTTTCAACCCTGGAGCTGTGACCAGGGTCCTTGATCCCCTGTAGCTTCAAGCTCTGCCATGCTCGTGCTCTTCTTTACACTGGGACTAAGACCAGAACTGTGACCCAGATCCAAGTATGGGCAATACAACAGAGTCCTGCCCCTGGTGCCAGCAAAGGGACCCCTGTAAATCTCCTTCTGGCCTCTTGTCCAGTCCTCTTATGCCTGTGGGCTGAGAGGTCTAGAAACCACTGCTGCTGCCACTGATTCACTCACCCTGAGGCCTGTTCCTGCTTTCCTGGGGTACAGTCTGCACTGGCATAGCCTTCATTGGACTGTACTCCTCTTTTACTCTGGTGCAACAGACTTTTCCTGCTGACCTTCTAAGTTGTCTTGGGCTAAAAATGGTTTCACTCTGTCTTTCTGTGGCTCCTGCTGCTCTAGAATTTGTCTAGAGTCATTTCTGAAAGGTATTCGGAGGGGTTCAAGGGAGATTTCAGGTGAGTTCCTGCCTTTACTCTGCCATCTTGGCAAAATTGTGGCCTCTGACCCTCATTTTAAGGGATGAGTTCATTATGGGAAATGAAAAGATTGAGGAATTCTTCCATCCCACCTCAGCTACATACAGAGATGCTTACACCCTTGATCTTGCTATCCCAATACGTATTCCACTTCTACGGTCATGAAGTCCAACATTCTTATATCTGGTCACAGTCTTTTCTTTAATTCATATTTCCCTCTGCTTTATAGATCCTTATCCTCACCATGACCTCCAAATCCCTCTTTCTCCTAGTTCTCTCCCAGGCCATCACTCCTGCACTGACTGCAGTCTCCTCTCTGTCTCAACCCCTTGGTGAATCAATTCAACCAATATTCTACACTGGAATCCCTTGTTACCTTGTCTACCTGACAATCATGCCACCAACAAGATGACTGGACTAAGCTTAGTAGTTTTATTGCCCAGACATGTGCTGGGAGAGATTTGGACAATGCATCATCAAGGTAAAATGTAAAATTCCTGATTAGCAGTTCAGCAATTTGCTTTATGTTCTGATTAAGTTTAAGCATCAGCTCCCCAGAAGTTAGTAACATTAGCTATACTTAAAATTATTGAATCAGGATTTGAGCTTATTTTTGTTAAATGAACCTTTGTGAATAGCCTATTTTTAACATTCCTTTCATATGTAGGGAAAAAAAAGTCTTGTTCCTTATCTGATTCAAATCATACACTGAATAGCTTTTTTTTCAAATGATCCCTCTATTTTTAGGGGATGTCCTAGGCATGATCCATGAGTCAAAGAGTATGAATAAAAGGAATCTTAGCACCCCTTGCAGTAAAGTCCAGGCTCCCCAGGACTCAACTGAATCACAAAAGAACAGGTAGGAGAGAGCCCAGATCCTTGGTTCCCTACGCTCAGAGCCTGGTCTTATTCCATCCTGCACATATGGAGCATGTCAATGGATTTGGAATCGGAAGACCAGGCTTGAGTCTTGGCTCTGCTCCTAGTGGGATAGGGGTGGGGCTGGGGTGCAGATGTTTAATTTCTCTACATTTCAGTTTCCTTGTCTGTATGAGAAATAAGGTACGTATAGAATAAATACAAGGAAGTGGCAGCAGCAGGGAGGATGAATGAATGAATGAGTAAAAAAACATTTATTAAGCACCTACTATGTTAGCTATGTATACTAAGCCCTGAGAACACAAGTATAGAAGCAAAGACCTCATGGGACTCAAATTCTAATTGAGGAAACAACACAGGGAGAAGAGTGGTACCCACGCCATCTCCTGCCAGTGCCTTTCCTCTGAGATTGTTTCCCATTTATCTATATATATACATATGCACACACAAATCTCTACCTCTCTATAAAATATGTAACATATTTTATACACATGCATGTATATATCTATAACCCTGTGTCTCTATAAAATGAGATTATCAGACAATGAAGTCAAATCAACAACCATTTATTAAGTGCCAGGTGCTGAGCCAAGCATTGGGGATGCAAACAAAGGCAAAAATACTTCCTGCCCCCGAGGAAGTTACATTCTAGTGTGGAAGGCAAGGTGCAAATTATTTCTACCGGCTTGCCTGTCTGTCTGTATGTATGTGTATATATATATATATATATATATATATATATATATATATATACACACAGGTATATATGTGTGTATATATGTGTGTGTATACACACATCTATATCTATATCTATATCTATGTCTATGTCTATGTTTATATCTCTATCTATATCTATATATCTATCTGAAGTTAAGGAAGGCACTAGTTTTCCTCATATACAAATGCACACACATATAAATAATATATAAATTTATACACACATAGATCTATATCTATCTGTCTAGATATTTATGTCTATATCTGTATATACCTGAAATTAAGGAAGGTACTAGCTTTCCTCATACACAGACATGCATGAACATATGACATATAAAATATTACATATATATTCATATACACATACACATATATATTCTAGTGCCTACTCTCTGAAATGACTTCTTCTTTAAACTATGTATATCTTTACTGTTGTTCAATAATTTTTCAGTTGTGTCTGACTCTCTGTGACCCTGTTTAGGGGTTTTTTGGCAAAGATTCTGGAGTGGTTTGCAGTTTCCTTCTCCAGCTCATTCTACAGAGTAGAAAATTGAGGCAAACAGTGTTAAGTGACTTGCTCCAGGTCACACAGCTAAGTGTCTGAGCCGGATTTGAACTCAGGAAGATGAGTCTTCCTGATTTCAAGCGCTGCATCATGTGTACATCTTGTAGGTATAGAATTGTTTGCATGCTGCGTCCTCCAGTAGAATGCGAACTCCTTGAGGTCAGGAACTGTTTCGGTCTTTGTTTGTATAATATTTAGCATAGAGTTCTGAACAAAATAAGCGATGAATTAATGTTTTTGAATGATTTATTTACTGATTGAAGAGTACATGGCTGGGTGGGCGGGGAGGAAGGTATAATAAACCTAGAAAGCCAAGTTGGGGACAGGTTGTGAAGGACTTTAAATGCCAAATGGATGAGTTTGTTTTTGTTTCTGGAGGTAATAGGGAGCTGTGGCTGTTTATTAATCAGGAGAATGAGATGTTTTGACCTATGATTTCTGAATATCATCAACGTGGGGGCTGTCAGCAGAAGGAGGTGCTACCATGGTGATCCTATTGCTCTGGGGACATGACTTCGCTCCAGATGGGCATGATATCAGGGGGTCAAATCTGGATGTCTTCCCTTTAAGTTAAGTTGAATCCTAGACAACTTGGTTCCAAATACCTCTTCTGACAACTACTGCATGTGTGACCTTGGGTTAGTCACTCCACTTCCCTGGACCTCAGAGTCCTCATCAGTTAGATAAGATGGCCTCTAGGTCCCTTCCAGCTCTAGATCCATGATCCCAGGATCCATTTGAAAAGGAAAGTGTTTCCTTCTAAGTTGCTTCTTCAAAATACACCCCCTACTTGAGAGGGGCTGTCCCTATCTCCCAGATAGCCTCTAGATGTATCCAGGGAGGTTTGAATCCTGATGCTGCTACTTATTACTCCTGTGACTTTGGAAAAGTCACTTTAAAAATAATTTTTATTGAGGTCTTTTGTTTTTATATAGTGCAATTCACCCCTATGTCCCACTCATCCCCAGAAAGTCATACCATGTAACAATTTTTGTTAAAAAAAAAAGTTAACAAGTTACTATGTGCCAAGCACTGTGTTAAGTGCTGAGGTTACAAAGAAAGAAAAAAAACCCTTGATGTCAAGGAGCTCCCAATTTAATAGGAGAGATAAGAGATAAACAACTGTACAAACAAGATAGGCAGTTGTTGGTGCAGTGGATAGGGTGGTGGCCCTGGAGTCAGGAGACTTGAGTTCAAATCCAGTCTCACACATGTCCTAATTGTGTGACCCTGGGTAAGTCAATTGACTCTGCTTGCCTCAGTTCCTCATCTGTAAAATGGATTGGAGAAGGAAATGGTGAACCGCTCCAGTATTTTTGTCAAGAAAACCCCAGATGAGGTCATGAGGAGTCAGACACAACTGAAATAACTGGACAACAACCATACAAACAAGATTTATACTGGATGAATTGGTTTTGAAAAAAAAGGAGGGAAGAAAAAAATATCAGAAAAACCAATCTGAGAGTATGTGCAATATTCCAGCCCCATGCATCCCTTACAGGTACAAAAGCAGCAGTGGGGATGGGGATGGGGGTAGGGTCTTCTCCTAGCTCATATTTGAGGCCAAGTTTGTTCTGTGTAACCTTACAACATTCACTTTGGAGTGCTCTGGGGTCTTAAGGCTCAGTTTTCGTCTGTATAAAATGAAGGGGTGGCAATATGAAGGGGCTCTATGGAAAGCACCATGGATATGGAGTCAGAAGGCATGGATCTTAATCCCAGGTTGTTCACTTACTACCCATGTGACCTTGGATAATTCTCTTCTCTTGGCCTCAGTTTCTTCATCTGTAAAAGGAGCAGGTTGGATGGTCTATGAGGTTCTTCTCACCTTGGAGTCTACGATACTATGATTCCTTTTAACTCTAAAACTTGTGACCCTAGGGATCTACCCAGGGCCCTTTCTCCATAAATTGGTGGGGAGGGCAGTGCAGGGCTCCTCCAGAGGGAATCAGTCAAACTGTGAGCCTAGGGCAGGCAAACCAAAAGCAGGCTTCCTCCTCCTGGGCCTTTTGCCAACAAGGCACCATTTAGCAGTCTCTTGCGGCCTAGGATGAGCTTTGTTGTATTAATTATGAAAGGCATGGAATCCATCATTAAATGCTCCCTCTGTGAGCTAGCTTGAACTGGGGTTGGGGTGGTGAGGAAGAGAAGGGGAACACCAGCTCTAGTCCTTCCTGTCCCTGAGGGTGAGGCGGTGGGTGAGCGCAGCAGCTGGGAGAGGGGGCCGGGAAGGCCTGGTGGTTTTAGTGACTACAAGTTCAATTACAGCCAACGATGGGATGGAGCAGGAGAAAAAAGTTGATATGAGTTTAGGCTGCAGTAGGCAGATATAGGAGGGCTGGACAGACTCAGAGATTCAGGACTAAGGGACTGGTAAAATGGTGATTTCAGGCTCAAACAAAAATGGAGTCATGAAACATGCGTGTGGATCCCTGTGGATCATATTGACTTAGGAAACCACATACTGATATTATCTATATCCTATGGTATTTTTGTTTATTTTGTTAAATGTTCCCAATTTCATTTTAATCTGGTTTAGGCCCCAAGTGTTGTAGGTCGAATATGGTCAGCATGAAGGCTGCCTGCAGCTCACAGGAAGTGTGCTTGACCCCCCTGACTTAGAGGTTTTCTAATCCCCCTCTTCATTTTACAAATGAAGAAACTGAAACCCAGAGAGGGTGAGTGACTTTCTAGGGGACACAGAGCCAGTAAGTGGCTGAGGCAGCATTGGAATCCAGATCCTTTGACTCCAGATTCAATGGTCTATCCATTATGTGACCTAACTTAAGTTCTTCATTTCATATATTATCCACTTTAGTCCCAAGAGAAGCGACTTGTCATCCTCACTTAGAGATTGCTGTCACCACATTGCTCTCCCGCCTTAATGATCATTTGGTCATAGGGATCATAGATTTAGAGCTGGGAGGGATCTCAGAGGTCATCAAATCCAACTCACTCCTCTTACAGATGGGGAAACTAAGGCACAGTGAGGTTGTGACTTGCCCAGGGACACAGAGCTAATAATTGTCAGAAGCAGGCCATGAACTCAGTTCTTCTTGACTCTGAAGTATGGCATTCTGTCCACTTTGCCACCCAATCTAACCCCTTCATTTTATAGATGTTGACGTAGGCTCAGGGTCATACAAGTAATGGCCTATCCAGTTCATCTGTCCACGAGGATGAAGATGAAGATGAAGAAGGTCACCCACTCCTAAAAGAGAAGGGTAATGGACTCATTTTAGAATGAGACAACATTTTTGGACATGGCCAATATTGATTGACTGTACTATTTTGTTTCAAGGGTTTTGTTTTTCTTTTTTCCCAACAGGGATGGAAAGTAGGTGAGAGGGAGGGAAAAATGAATGTTTGACAATCGTCTGGATAAAAAAAAATGGTGGGGATCCAATTAGAGGATCTCTAAAGTCTCTTTGAACTCTATAGTCTATGGTCCTGGGGCAACTCTTTCCTCTTGCTTGGTCTTAATTACTGCATCTGTAAATAAAGGAATTTAATTAGATGATATTTAAAGGACCTATCAGCTCTTTTGAAATTTCCAATTCTAATATTAATTGTGGGAAGTGGGAAAAGGACTATGGCATCCCAGCATGCATGCAGAAAGTGGACAAGAGCTAAACTGTGGCAGGACCAAAGAGAGGACCCACACAGCTTCTACTCTTGATGAAGTATGATAGCGTGCTGACCATAGTGGCAGGTTTCTGAGCTCAGTCTATCATCTGATGATTCAGAGATCTCTAAGTCAGTGCATAAAAAAGGAAAAAACCCAACAACAACCAACCACCACAACAAAAACTTGTCTTTGTTTAATTAGCTGTTCATGTAATTCCTTGTTCATGGCAGGAGGAAAGGGAGACAAAGGGTCCCCCACCCCCAACCTCTCATTGCCAAAAGGTCAGGTTATAGTGAGGTTCTTGACTCACTCTCGCAGAGTAAGGTTGACTATATCCCCATCAAGGTTATAGAGATACTCTGAAGGGTCTTTAGTCTTCTTTAGTACTGTCAGCTGAAGTCCCCATTCTGGTGGGTTCCCTCCACTGGTAACTCACAATAATTATTACTCAATTTCAATTAATGAATTAACAACAATTAACTTTTACAAAGGGATATTTATTGCTAAACTCAAATCCCCCATTTGGGTATATTTCCTCCACTGTTAATTATCAATGTTTAGCACCCAGTTTCAATTAACGAATTAACCATGATTAGCTTTTGCAAAGGGATATTTATTGATAAGATATAACAAGAACAGAAGTTATAAAAATTATTTCCTTGTCCCTTCAATAGTAACACACTCTCCTCTATACCACTTTGGTTGCTGGGGAGAGTGGGCTCAAGCTTAGGGCAGTTTCTACATTCTACATCATTCACCCCACCAAGTTCTCTTCCCTATGTGGCATAGTCACTGGATGTCTGTATCTCAGTACTGTCAGGTTGGGTAAAACTGGTCAGTTGGTACTTTGTTCCTCACCATGTGGCCTCAAGCAAATCAGACTCTAGCTCCTGGGCCTCCAATGGCTCCCCAGTCTGATCTTTCAAAGTTTACATGATTGTAGTTGCCACCAGCTTCATCTAAAGCAGGAAAGGACAAACAGAAAAAGTCAAAAACAGAGACCTGGATTCCCTGGGCCACATGTTAGCCTTAACTGGGGAGGGCCCTAGATCTATCCCTGCTCAAGTTCACTTTCAGAATGTCTTTCTCCTTAAATGCCACCAAGCAAGAGGAAAAACCAAGAGCAGGAACATGAGTGAGGGCCTCACTTTGGCTGGTTGATGCCTTTGGAATGTCCTTCGTTGTCACTGGAATCCCATTGGAATGCCATTGGAATGTTCTCTAGCCCCATAGCCAGTCAAAAAGACCCCTCTTCACCACATGCTTCCCTGAGTGGTTGCCAGTTACAGAATGTCTGTGTATGCTTCAAACCAGGAAGCAGGGGCCTTCTATCACACATTCTAATGCCTTTCTCAAAACAGATCTCCCAGCTTCTTCTATATGGGGAATTTCAACAGACCACTGTTATTTAGGACGATTGGATTCAGAACCAATTGGGACCTTAGCCCAACCCCTTCATTTTACAGGTGGGTAGCTGAGGCCCAGAGAGATGAAAGGACTTTTCCAAAGTCACACAGTTGGCAAATTCCAGAAGCCAGGATTTGAACTCAGGTCCTCTGGTCTGTGTTCTTTCTGTCATGGTGGATAGAATTATAAATAGAGTTAGGAAGACCTGAGTTCAAATCCTGCCTCAGACAACTTACCAGCTGTGTGACCCTGGGCAAGTCACTTAACTGCTGTTTATCTCATTTTACAAATGAGGCTAATAATAGCATTTATCTTCTAGTATTCTTGTAAGAATAAAATGAGCTGATATTTGTAAAGTGTTTTGCAAGTCTTAAATCAATATATAATATGTCAATATTATATATTATATATAAATCAATGTATAAATTATATATATATATCAATATATAAATACTAGCTATTATTATCTAAAGGGAGAGTAAGGTACTTTATTATATGATGTATACTTTTAATAATATTCAGTAATTTTCAGCGATTCACAGAGTTAGAAGTTAGAATTCATCTAGTCCAACCTCCTTGTATATTCCTCCCTCCCTCCTTTTCTTCCCTTCTCCCTCCTTCTCTCCATCCTCTCTTCCCTTCCTCCCTTTCTTCCCCCACCATTTTTCTGTCTTTCTTTACCAAGGTCCTAGGAAGGGAGTTACCCAAGGTCACGCACATAGAAAGTGGAATATTTGAACCCAGGTCCCCTCTGCCTTCTTTCTACTGCACCAAGATGCATCTTGATTGTGAAGCCCTCTTTGGGTTCAGGAGCTCCAGCTGGCCGGTCCAACCAGACCCTAGACATCAGTCAGTATCTGTCATCATTAGAAGCAGAGGACCCTTTTCAGAGAGGCTCTGGGAGTCCACGTAGAAGTTGCTGGGAAGTAGAGACATGAGCCCGATTGCTGCAGCCCACCAACAGTCAGCAGGTCTAGCTCCCATCGTCCCCCTCGCCAGCTCCCCTCTGCCCTGTCTCCTGAGAAGGTGCATACTTCTTTTTTAAGGCAAATGTTACCTGGAACTCGTTACTTCAGCAATTACCTCTGAAACACATTGTTTCCTCGGCTCCATTAACATGTCAGATCATGGCAGTAGCTGACATGAAACACGCCTTGGAGGGCTGCAATTCAATTTAAGGATCACCTCCCCTGCTCGAGAGCCCTCGGAGCAGGCCAATCTCCAGATTTCCCCAAATCGGAGAGAGAGTCTCCCGGCGCAGTTTGATCATGCTGCTTCCTAAATTAAAAACAAAATTGTAAGTGTTAAACATCTTTAACAAGTCATTAAGCCTCAGCCATAATCCAGAAAAAGTCCCTTAATGAGTAATGACATATGTTGTGAACGTAGTTATCTCCTAATGTTAGATGCTGAGATGGTATGAGGAAATGGCACCATGTTCGAAAGGGGATGTATCATCGCTAATGAGAGGATAATTCGAAGCTGTTCACTGGAGAACCCTGAAGGGGAATATTCTGCTGGCTGCTGGAGAGAGGAGAGGCAGCCTTGAAGGGCACATAGGAGGCACCCAGCAGGCCTCCCGGGGAGATGGGGCAGCAGAGATGCAGCAGAGAGTCAGGGGATGAGAGGAAAGAGGGTAGGAGAGACAGCCATGGGACTTTCAATAGCCCTTTACAATTGTACCCCACACACATGATCTCATTTCAGCTTCAAGTAGTCTAACATTTATCAAGCACCTACTATGTGGTGGGCACTATACTGGGGTCTGGGGACCCAAGGATGAAAAGGAAAGCAGAGCCTGCCCTCATGGAGCTTATGTTCTATCAGAGGAGGAAAAAAATGGGCAAATATAAGGAAATACTTATATTTATATATGTATTTAATAATGTATGTAATACTTATATGAAATGTATGCAAGTAAATAGAAATAAACTAATAATAGCTAACATTTAGAAAGTGCTTTAAGGTTTGCAAAGTGCTTTTTTAAATTTTATTTTCATTTTTAACTTACAACACTCAGTTCCACAACTTTTTGAGCTCCAAATTTTCTCCCCCTCCTTCTTCTCCCCATCCCCCCCAAGACAGCATGCAATCCGATATAGCTTCTACACATACCTTCACATTAAGCTTATTTACATATGCAAAGTGCTTTTCATTATTATCTGATCCTCACAACAACTCTGTAAAGGAGGGGCTATTATTATCTCTACTTTACAGGTGAGGAAATAGAGACCAGGTTAAGTGACTTGTCCAGGGTCACAAGACTAGTAAGTATCTGAGGTAAGATTTGAACTGAGATCTTTCTGGTTTCTTGTCTAACACTCTATAATTGATGGTGGGAGAAGAGAGGGAGGGAGGCTTTGTGTATGGGTTGGCACTTGAGCTGATCCTTGAAGGGAATGACAAAATGTGGAGCTAAGGAGGAAAAATATTCCAAAAGCAAAGTCACAGAGATGAGAGATTGAATATCATTTCTGGTACTAGGAACAGTAAGAAGGACAGTGTGACTAGACCTTACAGTGTGTAAGGGGGTGAAATGAGGAATAAGGTGAGAATTGTAAGCCAGGTTGTGAAGGCTTCAGAGGATCTCCCCCTCCCATACTTCACTCTACTATGGAGTTGACCTTGGGAGCTAGAAGGGCTTGCCAATGATATCAAAATCCTAGAAGGTTCTATCAAACTGGAAAGGCTCTGACTACAGCCCACATGTTTGTAGATTGAGGAGGGCTCTAGCTAAGCACAGAGAGGCTCATTACTAGAGTGCTACACATTAGGGAAATAAACTTTTCCAACCACAATGACCTGTGGCTTTAGCAGGAGCGATGAAATCCCAGTCTTTGGAGCACAATCATCACAGTACTCCTTTGGGGTACGTATGTCCAGCATTGCCATCCCATTTCACAGGTAGGGACACTGAGGTTTGGAGAGGGAAGACACTCACCCAAGGTCAGACAGGAAGTGGTAGATGCTAAGACTTCAACTTGAACCCTTAGTCCATCAGCAATTTCTATATAAACAAGATAGGGATGAGGGTGGAAAGCTCTTCTGTTTCCCAGCCCTTCTTTCTCAGTAACCACCACCACCAGTAGGCATCTGTTAAGTGCGTGTAGCCCTGTGCTCCACAATGGGAGAGCTGCTTGGGCAAGGCAGAATCCCTGCCCTCGTGGAGCTCACAGTCTACATGGAGGGATAAGATACCAATGCAGAGAAATACAATACATGATCAGTGTGTTAGAAAGGTACAGGATACTCTCTAAGCTCTAATGAGAGAGGAATCAAGGAAGGCTTCCCAGAGTAGGTGCTATTTCAGCTGGCCTTTAAAGAATGGTTAGGAATTCAGGAGAAACTTGAAGACCTCATCTTCAAGGGCCATAAGCCCAAGTCTTTCAGGACAAATTAGAAGATGGACAGAAAGCCCCAAATGAGACTGAGATATTAAGATTAGCTCACAACATCACTACATATGAGTTCAGGCTTGATGAGCGTTACTGCTAATTCCTTCACCTCAACATATTCCCCTGGCTGGATCCTTCGAGTTTCCAATGTCATATTGACCTCACTCTGGTCTTTGTTCCTTTTGCCAGGTCCAGGCTATAGCCAGTAACTGTGCAGACCTGGCCTCTTCATTCTACTCTTAGACTTCAGTTGCATTTTTCAGCAAGCTTATGCCTTTCCCTCTGCTTCCCCCTGCCCTCTTTCTTTACTATGGAAGTCAAGACCGTCCAGCACAATCTCTCCTACCTCTTCACCTAAGCATAGATTTCTCTCTATGCCCAGCTCCCCATCCTTCCTTTCCCTTTTCTTCCCTTTCCTTCTCTTCCCTTCCTTGTCTCAGAGAAAAAGAGTGCATCTTTCTTTCCAGATTGAATCTCTGTTGTGCATGTCATTTGTCCTTCATTCTCATAGAGGGCCATGATATCAGGAAGATGATGCCATGACTTGCCAGTGACTTGGATTACAGTGAGGGAGAGCTGTGCAAAGTCATGAGCCTCACTTTCACTTCCAGAGCCATCTGGGTCCAAGGGCCAGGAGGCAGTGGGAGACCTTGGCCTTTTTAAGCTAAAGTCTTTTCCATCTTGAACTTAGATGCCAGTCCTTTTTTCCCAAGGGACCTTGCTCCATAGATCACACTTAAGAAATTTCTTGTGTTGAATTGAAGTATACTACTTGATCTGGGGGATTTAGGGGAGGGAATATCCTAGAATATCAGATCCAGGGTCTTTCTCAATTCCTGACAAAGGCCCACATTCTTTCAAATGTCCCACCAAAGCTCATCCAGAGATTTGAAGAGGAGCAAAAGAAAGTCCCCCTCTATCTAAAGACCTTCGATATGTTCAAGAGAGTTCACTATCTCCCCACATCCCAACGTCCCTTCTTCACCTCTAAAATAAACCCAATCACCACCTTTCTCCTCCCTTGGTTTTTGTGACATGATGCTTTCTCTAAATTCGATTCAACAAAACTTTGTCTTGATGGGGGCAAGTAGTTGGAATGTAAATGGGTTTTCACATATGCTAATGTTTGTACTCTGAGAGATTTGTTTGACAGGTGGGCTAAACGACAAGCCTGCCAGAGGAGCTCAGAATGTATGAGCCACGGGTGTGTGTGGGGGGTGGGGAGTGATGAGGAAAGACAATTTTTGGAGATGCTTGATAGATCCTGCATCTCCAGGATCAAATAGAAAAGCCCTTCATAACCTGGACCCTTCCTACCTTTCTAGTCTTCTTACACCTTACTCTTTCCTAAGTCCTCTGTGAGCCACTGACACTGGTTGTCTTGCTTTTCCTTGAACACAACACTCTACCTCCTGAGCTTGAGCATTTCTATTGGCCAGCTGTGCCCCACACTTGGAATGTTCTCCCTCTTCATCTGTTTCCATCTTCCTCAACTTCCTTCAAGTCTCAGGAGAAGTCTCATCTTATATAAGAAGCCTTTCCTAGGCCTGTCTAATCAGTGCTTTCTCTCTGAGACCATTCCCAATTTATTAAACATATATACACACACATACATAGTTTATACATAATTGTGTCCATGTGATCTCTCCTACTAGACTGGTAGCTTCTTGAGAGTCGGGACTGTTTTTGCCTTTCTTTGACTCTCTAGTGATTAAGACAGTGCTTAGCATGTAGAAGGTGCTTAGTAAATACTAGTTGACTGCCTAACTCTCTGACTAGATTATCTGCAGAATGAGCTGATTAAGGTCTCCGCCAGTGGTTATTAGAAAAAACTGGAAAGGAGGAAACAGATTAACTTACAGAGAGGTAGGCTGCTATTGTAGAAGAGAGTGTCGGATGGGCAGTGAGGAAACTTTGGTTCAGGAGTTGGCCATAGCAAACCATAAAACAAAGGTAAATACTAGCTGGCTTTCCCTCAGTCCTCTGAGACTCCCTTATGTGTCTCCAGCAATAAGAGCAGAGGTAAGAAGGACAGATCTTAGACTGTCTACGAACTCAAATTTAACTATTAGTGATCATGAGATCTTTGTCCAGTGGTCAGCAAGTTGACCTACTACGGAGTAAAACGAATCCCATGGCTATTGATGTTTTTGCATAAAATGAAACCAGAAGGCATAAGGACACTGTAGCTAGGTGGAAGGATATTGCACCAGTTAGCCTTGGAGAAGGAACTCAAGGCAGAGCTGGTTTCAGCATGCCTCCAGAGACAATGAGAAAGAGAATTTAATTGGACACTTGACGATCACACTGCACTGCTTCAAGAAGGGTTTTTGTTATTACTCAGTTGTGTCCTTATCTCCATGACCCCATTTGGAGTTTTCTTGGCAAAGATACTGGAGAGTTTTACAATTTCCTTCTCCAGTTCATTTTATAGATGAGGAAACTGAGAGAAATAGGGTTAAGCGACTAGCCCAGGGTCACATAGCTAGTCTGAGGCCAGATTTGATCTCGGGAAGATGAGTCTTCCTGACTTTAGGCCCAGCACTCCATCTGTGCCACCTAGCTGCCCTCCCATGAAGGAAAATATCATGAAAAAAAGACCACTGTAAAAGTAGTTTCAGCTTATGGGCCAATGTCTATGGCAGAGGATAAAGAAGTAGAAAGAGTCTACAAAGGACTTGACAAGATCTTTCCAATTAAATCATCATATACCTTGATACTTGGTGATTTTAATTTGAATATATGGGAAGAAAATGGAAGAGACCAAAGCTTGTAGACTCATAACCCCCTGCTTGAATAGAGTGAGAACTCTTTTAAAGAAGAGATTCAGAAGGCATTGGATATTACATACACTGAATATCATCACAAAAAAAAGAAATTTACTGAATCTTGGACAAGAAACAAACGGCCACTGATGTTGATGTCATTTCTGAATCATTTGTCTCGGTGCCGTTATAGCCCTAATAAGTTAAAGGATAAAGGATAAGATGGTACCATGGACAATTAAAAGTCTGTTCCAACTTATTTAAATAAGCTTTCAGCTTTGACAAATGGGAAGTGGATAAACGCAAAGGCATCGCCTCTATCGCAGTTTCTAAAGAGCTTGAATGAACATAATAATAGTAATTGTTACCATTTATATAGATTTTTAAGGTTTGCAGAGTGCTTTTTCATAGGTTATCTCATTTGATCTTCACAACACTCTTGGGAGGTAGGTGCTGTTAATACCCCCATTTTACAGATGATGAAATTGAGGGTAAGAGAGATTGAATGGCTTGCCCACGGTCATGTAGATAATTGGAGTCTGAGGCAGAATTTGGATTGGATCTTCCTGATTGCAAGGCCACCAGCCTTACCCACTGCCTGAAATATACACATGTACACACACACACACACACACACACACACAGACAGAGACAGAGAGACAGAGACAGAGAAAGAGAGAGAGAGAGAGACAGAGACAAAGAGACAAAGATACACAGAGAGACAGAGATAGAGAGAGACAGACAGACAGAAAGAAATCTCCACAATAAGGAGCCCCAAAAAGTACAGAAGCCACCTCAAACAGCAAGCATTTCACCTTTTTAATCGGAGAGAAATGATAGCTAAAGCCAAAAAAGGTTTAGAAAATAAATTCATATATTATGGGACATTGTGAAGGAGAATATAGGAAAGTCTAGGCTGCATCACTTTAAAAAGAAGAGGAAAAAGCAGTGGAGAGGAATGCAAGTCTGTAGAAAGTTTGGGATGAAACACAACTAAGTCAGATTGTGCTAAAAGCATTTAAAGATGAAACTGGGACAACAAATAGAGGTAAAATGGAACCAGTCTGTGAGAATGTCTACAGCCATTCATTCTTATAGATCACAGTGTAGCCATCTGGTTTGTAATAATAATAACAATAACTCACATTTATGGAACTTAAAGGTTTGCAAAGCACCTTACCTACATGGTCTCATTTGATCCTCAAAACAACTCTCTGAGATTAAGTGATTTGCCTGGAGTAATATAGCTAGACATTAAGTGCTTGCAGCAAGATTCAAACTCAGGCCTTTTTGACTTTATTAGGAAGTGGATTGGAACAAAGCAATTGTGAAGAGAAAAAAATACAAACTGGAGGTAACACAATTTTGAAAGTATGGCGAGATCCATTTTCAAGAGGTCTAAGAGAGGAGAGAATGCCAAAAAAAATGAAAAAAAGAGATGGTATTATTGCAAAAAAAAATGACAGAGACATCAACAAATCTGATTCATGTGTGTGATAACCAACAAGTATTTATTAAGCTCTTACTATATGCTAAGCACTGTACTAAGTGTTAGAAATACAAAATAAAAGTAAAAAGTCTCTGTCCCCAAGGAACTTATACTCTAATATGACAGTTATATGTGCATGCAAGATATATTCAAAGTCAATGCCGGGTAACCTAACAGGGAGAGAAATTAACTAGTAGCTAGGTGGGCTGGGAAAAATCTATGAAAGGTGGTGCTTGAACT
The DNA here is from genome assembly GCF_011100635.1 of Trichosurus vulpecula. Lineage (NCBI taxonomy): Eukaryota > Metazoa > Chordata > Mammalia > Diprotodontia > Phalangeridae > Trichosurus > Trichosurus vulpecula. The sequence goes on along the minus strand of NC_050574.1, from coordinate 74,280,426 downwards.
GAGTCTTTTATTTTAAAAAATATTTTTATTTGACATCTTTTGTTTTTGACATCCCCAGCATTTCCTCTTCTATCACCCTTCCTTGCAGGGAGCCATCCTTTTAAACAAAGAATAGAAAAAAAGAGGAGGAAAATTTAAAAATCAGCAAAACCAGTACACTAATCAAAAAAATATCATGTTATATAGAAGTTCCACACCTAGTGGCTCTCATTTCTGTGAAGCAAAAGGAGGATTTGTTTTCTGATGTCTCTCCTTTGGGGCCAACCTTGTTCTTTATAATTTCACAATATTTAATTTTGATTGTTTTGTAGTTTTGTTCTATTTATATCAATGTATTCATTGTGCTTATTGTTTTCCTGCCTTCGAATTAATTTGCTTCGCATCAGTTTACATACATTTCCCTTGCTTCTCTGCATTTATCATGTTTATTTCTTACATTCTTACATTCATGTACCACCATTTGTTTAGCCATTCCCTAAATGATGTGCATCTTCCTTGTTTCCAGTTTCTTTGCTACCACAAAAAGTGCTGCTATAAATATTTTAGTGCATATGGAGCCCCCTCCCCTTCATTTTTATCAGTGATTTCCTTGGGGTATATGCCTAACAGGTAGGCCAATATGGCCAGACTGTAGAGTATGTGGAGAGGTAAAATGGAACTGATCCAAGAAGACTGGAATTATAAGAGAAGACAATTTATAAAGAGCTTTCAATGCCAGACCAGGGAGTTTATATTTGATATGATAAGTAATAGAAAACCATGGGAGTTTATTAAGTATCAAGGTGATGTGGTCAGACCCCTGCTTTAAGAAAATCATTGACACCTTGACAGTTGAGTAGAGAGTGGATTGGAAAGAGGAGAAACTTATGGAAGGAAGATCAATTGAGAAGCTGTTGAGAGGTAGTGAAGCTCTAAACTAGGGTGATGTCTGTGTGAGCAAAGAGAAGGAGAAATGGCTGAGATGTTGTGGAGATAGAAACAGCAAGATGTGGGGGCTGATGGGTATGTGAGGTGAGTGAGTTAGGATGGCACCAAGGTTGTAGGCCTGGGGAACTGGAGGGATGGGTTTATCCTCTATAGAAATAACAAAGTCCAGAAGAGGGGTAGGTTTGGGGGAAAAGATAATGAGTTATGTTTTGGACATATTGAGTTTGAGATGCCTTTGGGACAATCTAATTGGAAATGTTTAATAGGCAGGTGATGATATTGGCTAGAGCTCAGGAGAGTAGGTCTGAATAAAGACCTGGGTATCTTCTGCATAGGTGATAATTGAATAAATGGGGACTAAAGAGATCACCAACATTATAAAATATTCAGCCACACTGTCTCTACTTGGACCATTGCTTCTACCTCTTCCCCACTGGTAACCTGGATATCATCACTGGGTCCTTCAGTTCTGACATTTCAGCTTTTGCTTTATCTTCCCAGGGCCCAAGGTTCTACACTGTTCTTTGGTCTTCTCTATGTCCCACTTGCACCTCAGCCCTAACTCACTTTCTAGTTCTCTTCAGAATGTAAGCTCTTTGAGGGCAAAGATTGCCTTACTTGCTTGTATTTGTTTTATCTCCAACACTTAGTACAATGCCTGGCACTTAATACATGCTCATTCTATCTATCTATCTATCTATCTATCTATCTATCTATCTATCTATCTATCTGTCTGTCTGTCTATCTATCCAACTCTGTATGTATGTGTATATATATATGTATAAATATATAATATGTACCTATGTATGTATGTGTGTATGTATATATCTATCTATAATTCAATAATACATGTAGCAGAGTTGACCTTGAGGAGAAAGGCCACCTCTTCAAAGTGTCAAGGACAAAGGCTACCTCTTCATCAGAGATTGGAGAAAATGAAGAGATGGTGGGAGATTGTGTTAGGGGGTTGTGAGATGAAGAGAAGTTAAGAAGGAGAAACTTCATAGAGATTAGGAAATTGAAATTTAAAGAAGTAAATTGACTTGCCCTGGTTCACACAGCTAGTAATTATTCAATTTGTAATGTGAACCCAGGCCTCCTGACTCCAAGTCTGGACTATTGTGAACTTGATCTCTAAATGTCTTTCAAATGTTCCATAATTTGAGAATTCAGTTCCAGTGCCACTGATCACTAGCAGCAGTGGACTTGGCCAGATTACTGCCCTGTTCTAGGCTTCCTTTCCTCCTCTGTACAATGGGGATTCTATTCAATTCAGTTTAACAAACACTATTTAAGCATCTATTACATCAAAACATGTAGTGAGATTGAGAGATAGCAGACAACTTGAGCAGTGCACTAGTTCCCAAGGGGAAAGCTTGGTGTACTTTCTTCTTCCATATCCAATCTGTTGACAAGTCTTGTTAATTCTACCTTTAAAACATCTTTTATATATCCACCCTTCTCTCCCCCGACACTGCCACCACCCTGGTGTAAGTCTGTATCATCTCGTTCCTGGATTATTTTAATAACCTGCTGGCTGGTCTCCCTGCTTCAAGTCTGTCCCCGTTGCAGTCCACCCTCCTTCACTCAGGTGACAAAGTGAGTGATCTTTCTCAATCAAAGAGCTGACTACATCCCCTGCTCCCTCAATAATCATCAGTTTCTACTTATTACCACCAGGATTAAATAGAAAATCCTCTGTTTGATTTCTAAAGCCCTTCTCAAGGTGGCCTCTTCCTTTCTCTGCAGTCTGCTCACAGCTCCAGCAATCCTGGTGTTCTCGCTGTTCCTCAAACAGGACATTTCAACTTCTTTCTCCCTGCCTAGTTGTTCCCCAGTCCTGGAATGCTCTGCCTCCTCATCTATGCCTCTTAGTTTCTCTGACTTCCTTCATGTCTTGGCTAAAATCTCATTTTTTGAAAGAAGCCTTTCCTTGTACTCAATACAAACTCCTTTCTTCTGGGATTATCTCCAATTTATCCTGTTTATGTCTTGTATGTACATAGTTTCAGGTTGTCTCTCCCCTCCCCCATTAGAGTATAAGCTCCTTGTGGCCAAGGCCTGTTTTTGTCTTTTTAGTATCCCCAGGGGTTAGTGCATTTTCTGGCACATAGTAAGCCCTTAATGCTTATTGAGTTAACTTTGCTTCAGCTAGGCAGTAAAAGATAAACACTCCCATCTCTTACATTCTTTAGGATAGGGGTTCAGGGAGGGAATGAACTTTTGACAGACTCTCTAGGAGGTGACCCTCAATTTCAATTGAGCCTTGAAGGAATCCAAGCATTCTAAGAGGCAGCGGGGAGAAAGAAGTGCATTTCAAGTATGTAGGACAAACAGCCTGTGCAAAATCAGAGGCAAGAGGAGAGATGCTAAGTTTGGGGAGCAGGGACAACAATCCCCTGCCTTCCTACTTCTCAGGGCTAGAGTGAAGTTCACAGGATCTGAAGGACAGTACTATTCTTAAAGTGATAGACACATATAGAGGATTATACCACAGCAATTTTCCATCTCAAACAAGCTTGTGGTCCATTGTCTCACCCTAACCCTCTCTCCTCCATAGGCACCTTGCTAAGAATTCTGTATAAACAACAGGGAAAGTGGGTTAAGGGGAGAGCAAAAGGATTCTGCTAGAGCCGGTAGGGGGCTAACTTGGGGAAGCAGAGGGGGAAAAGGAGAAAAAGTATTTTTTTCCTTCTTTTCTTTTCCTCGTCTCTTTGACGCCAAGGATCCCAGAATGTCTCCTTCCTGGGAGGAACGCATTCCAACATTCTTACAAAGTAGCTCATGTTCCCTGCAGGTCTAGCGTGGGCTGTTTTAAATACATTGCACACGATGGCATGTTCCCTGGAAGGAGGATATGGGCCACTCAGGCTGTTACAGAAAATTTAATGATGAACATCTTGGTCGAGATCATTTCTCATTTCGGAAATTCAGAAGCAGCTCTGCAGTCAATGCCCATGTTACTAATTCTTCCAAAGTCTGTGAGCAACATTCTTACTCAACTCCAAATTCTGGCTTCCAGCTACTGGAGCCACGGTTGCCAATTCCCTTCCATTTCAGGGACATCGCAGCTCTGTGGTGCGGCAGGGAGAGAGCTGGCCTGGGAGTTGGAAGACTGCTTGTGAATCCTGATTCCCTTAACTCTTAGTTGTGTGGCCTTCCCCACTCTGAGCCACAGTTTCTTCTTGTGTGATATACAACAAATATTTCCTAAGATTTAACTAGTGCACGTGTTCCCTCTATTAAGGCATATCCTAACCCCTCCACATCTTAGTTTCGTAGGATGATAGATGAGAAGGTGGATGAGATCTTAGGGATCATCTAGTAGAAGGGTTCTAAACCTGTGGTCCATGGATAGATTTCAGGGTTCCATGGACTTGGATTGGGAAAAAATTATACTTGTAATCTCAATAACCTCTTACTGAAATTGAGCATTTCTTTCAAGGTTAAAAAAAACACACTAAGCAGAGGGTCCCAACATTTCTTCAGACTGCTAGAGGGATCTATGAAACAAAAATGGTTAAGAATCCTTGATCTAGTCCAACCCTTTCATTTTATAGATGGCCTAATGTCATATAGACAGTAATCAGCATCTTTAGGATTCACACTCAGGTCCTTGGACTGCATATCCACAGTGTCTGGAACATAGTAGGCACTTAATAAATGTTTATTGACTAACTGTTCTTTCAGGACATCTCCAATCATCCTGTCTGCACTTGACTCCAATTCCTTCTTGCCTGAGAACAGATTCTAATCCTGGAGCTAACCCAAACGTGGATAGACTAACTTTGGTTCCGGGCTCTAGGACATCTCCAGGCAGCCATGCTACTAAGTATCAACACAGCTCTCCCAACCCCATTCAGCTTCCCAGTTCTCCTTCATGTGTGGTCTTCCCCAATTAGAATACAAGCTCTTTGAGGGCTGTTTTGCTTTCTTTTATTGATATCCTTAGTGCTTAGCACAGTGCTGGGAACATAGTAAACACTTTATCTGTTTATCCTTCTATCTACCATCTAGCTGTATATGTTTATCTATCTATCTATCTATCTATCTATCTATCTATCTATCTATCTATCTATCTGTCTGTCTGTCTATCTGTCTTTCTGTCTGTCTGTCTGTCTATCCTTCTATCTAACATCTATCTGTACATGTCTGTCTGTTTATCCATCCATCCATCCATCCATCCATCCATCCATCCATCCAACCATCCAACCACCCAACCATCCATCTATGTATCTATGTATCTATCTATCTGTCTGTTTATCTGTCTATCTATCCTTCTATCTAACATCTATCTGTATATGTCTGTTCATCCATCCATCCATCCAACCAACTATCTATCTATCTATCTATCTGTCTGTCTGTCTGTCTGTATGTCTGTTTGTCTATCTATTTCCCTATGTTGCCTTCCCTTTCATTACCTCATAGATTTTGAGTTGGAAGGGCTCAGAGAGGTAAAAGAAAGCAGGAGACATGTTTTAAACCTAAGTCCTCTGCCTCTAAACTCAGCCCTCTCTCCATTGTTACTCCACTGTCATCATGAGATGTGATAGCCACCAAGATTCATGCTGTGGAGGCCACCTGTATGATCCCAAGTCTCTCTATAGTCAGTTAGGTGACAGACACATGGTCCATCAGAGGTCATCCCTGAAGCCTCTTCAGCTTAGTAGGTCCCACCACAGCTTGTGTTCCACCTGCATAGGCTTCTATCCCATGATGAAGCATCAGAGGAGTATTTACTTTATTTTCTCATTTGTAAAATGGGGATAATGATATTCATGCTATCTGTTTTTCAGATTGTTATGAGAGTTGAATTGAATCAAGGCAGATAAATGTAGATAAGATATTTGGTGGCCATAAAATCCTATATAAATGTGAGCTACTAGCTATTATGACTTGTATCCTTTCAGCTACCCAGGTTTATAACCTGGAATCATCCTTGATCCCTCCCTTTCACTCACTCTGCTATGTCCAGTCAATCAGTTGGCAGATCTCCCTGATTCTACTCCATCCACCTCTCAATTGTCTTGTTTCTCTTCATTCATTTGGCCACTACTCTAGTCCAGATCCACCCCCACCCCCAACCATCGCAGGACCTTCCTAATTAGTCTCTTGGCTCTTCAATCCATCCTCATCACAGCCAATTATCGACCAAAGTCAGATCTTTGACCATGTCACTTCCCTGTTCCAAAATCTTCCATGACTCTCTATTGCCTCTAGGATAAGATACAGACTCCTCATCTGTGCATTTACAACCCTTCATAATCTGGCTCTAACCTACCTTTCTTGTCTCCGTTACTACCCTGTACACTCTATTTCTTAGACAAGCTGGACTCAACATTCCATCTCCTGCTTTTCTGCATTTGCACAGGCCATGGCCCTACTTGGAATGTACTTCCTCCTCCTTTCTGCCTCTTAGAATCCTTTACTTTTTTCAAGGCTCAGCTCAGGTACCATCTCGTCCATGAAGCTTTCCATGACCTCCCCCCACCATGTCATTAGGGCTCTCTCCCCACCCCAAATTACCTTATTTGTGTGTCCAGTCCTCTTTATAGACTATAAGGTCCTCGAGGACAGGTACTTATATGTATCACCATTGTCTAGTGAGATTGCTGGGAGAAGGAGTTAGCTAAAAGTCAATTCTCCTGCCTGGTGTAGTATAAGAACGACAAATTTATAATCATACCTCCCACATAGTGATCAAATTCATTTGCAGAATAAGAATAAAAACAAAAACAAAAATAAACCAAATACTCTTTAACAAAACCACTCTCAGTCCTATAAATTGTCTTTTTAAAAAGTGAAATAAAATGATTTTGAAATTTTCATTTCCAGTTCTGAATTCTCTCCCTCTCTCCCACTCCTCCCCCAGCCATTGAGAAGACAAGAAGTAGGCTCCCCACTAAGTCATGCAACACATGGAGGCAGAACTGTGTAACGGAAAGAACTCTCCCTCTTTCTAATGTCCTCATTTTTGTCAGGAGCATTTCTGTCTTCTCCATCCTTCCAGTCTCAAAAATTCAGAACCTTAGAATGATTCTTGCCTCTTCCTTCCCCCTCACCTGTCCCATCCAAGTCTTGCCAATTCTTCCTACGTCATATAGCTTGCATCCATCCTCTTCTCTCTATGCATGCTAGAATTCATCCCTTTCCCCCCTGGATTATTGTAATTACTTCCTAGTTCATCTCCCTGCCTCTAGCTTCTCCCCTCTCCAGTTGACCCTCCACCTAACTGCCGAAGTGATATGATTAAAGGTCTGACTATGTTGTTCTCTTGCTCAGGAATCTCTAGTGACTCCCTCTTACCTCTAGGATAAAATACTAGACAAATTCCTCAGTTTGGCTTTTAAAGCTCTTTAGGACCCGGATCCACTTGACCTCTGCTGGATTATTGCATGGCATTTTCCTTCACATAGATCTGCATTCCAAGCAAAGTGGCCTGTTTGTTGGTTCCAGTGATTGACCTTCCATCTTTTGTATCCATTGCTTTACACAGGTTGTCCCCCAAGCCTTGATTCTTCTCCCTCCTCACCTACACGTCTTAGGTTCCTATGCTTCCTTCCAGGCTTTGGTCAAGTGCCACCTTTTTCAGGAAGCCTACCCATTTGCTAGTGCCTTCCCTTGGAAGTCACTTGCATATATTTTGCATTTTAATTTGGAAGGTACATACTGTTTACCCTCAGCAGAATATAATCTCCTTGAAGGTATGCATTTTTAATTTATATATAGCTAGGACCACCACAGTCCTTGCCAAAGTTAGCAGGATGTGTTGGCTCTCTTAGAAATGTCCCTAACCTGTACCTGCCCTAGCCCCTCTTGCTTATTAACCCTAGATGCTATAGGAGAAGAAATAATCGGCATTTCTATCTTGCTTTAAGCTTTATAAAGCACTTTTTTCTGCAAGAGTAAGTCTTTCTACTTCATAAATGAGGAATCAAGGCTAAAAAAGCTATGAGATTTGCCCATGGTCACATGGCTGGTAAATGTCAGAGACAAAACTCAAATGCAGGTCTCTTGATTAAAAAAAAAAATGCTTTGCCTCTCTTCACTGTGAAGTGCTCAAACTGCTTTGCGAATTACAGAGCTAACCTAAGCTACTAAAGACTCTTAGCAGCTTGTCATAAGTGTGGGCTTTCAGACCTCTTAAATAATAATAAAAAAGAGCTGGAAAATGGCCATGGAAAAGTCCCCTGGGGAATCTTCCATTCCCACATTGCTTTTTGTTGCTGCTACAAACACAAGGTTTTATTTAGGAAAAGGGCTCGAAATAATGGAATGAATTCTAGAGCCAAAAGAACTCTTGGGAATTGGACCCAAGAATGACTATGATCAGCTCACTTCTTAGCATTGTTTTATGGCAAATAAAGCACAATTAGGGCACTGAAATTGAATTGACCCTCTATTCTTTGCAAGACTTACCAGGATGGACAGATACTCAGCAAACAGGAGTGCTAGGTGGACAAACTGTTGTTTTCCTCAAGGTCTAAGATAATTTTTGAGACTCCACAATCACTCTTCGAGATGTTGTAATTAACTTATAAGATTCTCAATAGCCTATACTTAAAAAAAACCCCAATGACATGATTTTGAAATTGTAGATGAAATAAGAGTTAAGAGGCAACACTGGAATCATCAGAAAGGATGACATTCTACATTTTGTCACAGTTCTCTGTGAAAAAGAGCTTTGTGGGGGAGACTGAGATCAGCTTGCATAGCTGAGTCTCTTCCCTCAAGGGCTTCCTCCTCCTTCTCCCTCCCACCACCACCACCACCCTAAACATAATTGTTCACAACAACCTCCCATGATAGATAGTTCAAGTATTAGTATCTCCATTTTACTGAGCAAACAGGCTCCGTGTGTTGAAGTGACTTGCCCAAGGTCACACAACCAATAAATGGCACTTCTATCATTTAAATTCCAACCCTTTTCTCTTATCCCTATATAACACAACTTTCCCAGGAAATCTGAATGTGTCATTTCACTCTCCAGGCTTGTTATTGTTATTCAGTTGTTTCAATTACATCGACTCTCCATGACCCCATTTGGGGTTTTTGTGGCAGAGATCCTGGAGATGAGGAAACTGAGGCAAACAGGCTTAGGTGACTTTCCCAGGGTCACACAGCTGGTAACTGTCTGAGACTGGATTTGAACTCGGGTCTTCCTGACTCCAGGCCTGGCTCTTTCTCCACTGCACCACCTGGCTGTCCACCTTTAACATTATGGCATTACATACTTCCATTGGACAGAGGAGTTTCTAGGGCAGCCCATTGGAAGCAGCATTGTTGGATTACCAAATGTATGTGAGGTGGGAGTGGGGCTATAGTTTCAAGATCAGAGATAAAGACATCTTGGGATTGGGTGACTTGTCCCAAGACTAAACATTTTAAGGTATCCATACCATGCAGAACATCTTGCTAAGTACCAGGGAGCATATGCGGTCTAGACAACACACAGCATTGCCCCAAAGAGGTTACAAAGTGGATAAAAATGATGATGGTGGTAGCTCACACATATATTGTTTTAGGGTTTGCAAAGTGCTTTATAGTTATCTCATTTTCTCCCAACAGCCCTGTGAGGTAGATGCTTTTATTGTCTCGATTTTATAGATAAGGAAATTGAGGCTTGCCCAGGGTCACACAGCTAGGCAGTGTCTGAGGTAGGATTCAGACCTAGGTCTTTCTGACTCCAAGTGCAATGCTCTTTCTACTAAGAAAAACTCACATTGGATGGGGAGTGCACTACGTGAAGGAGAAGGCTTTTGCCAACAGAGGATCAGGGAGAGCTTTCTGGAGGAGGCGGCATTGAGGTTGCTTTGAAAGCATGGGCAGAAATTCATTTAGCAGGTGACCGGGAGAAAGGAGGGTTTCCCAGGCATAGGGAACACAGTGGGCAAAGTCAAAGAAACGGGAAAGGACATGGAATGATTGTGGCCATGTGCCGTAGAGCACATGGAAGAGAGGGATTAGGAGGCAACACTGGAAAGTTAGTGCATTCTAGGTGATCATGTAATCAGGAAGCCCTGGGTTCAAATCCTCCCTTGGCCACTTACTGGCTTGAGTGAACCTTGGCAAGTCCCAGAGATAGCTAGTGAATGGATCACTGGGCTAGGAGTCAGGAAGGTCCAAGTTTGAATACTGCCCCAGGTACTCAGTAGCTGTGACCGTGGGTGAATCCATTAACCTCTTTCAGCCTTGTTTTCTTCACCTGTAAAAAGAGAGGGTTACCCCCCGTGGGATCTATGGTCCCTTCCAGTTGCATATCTCTTATCCCATGATATATCATAGCATAACAGAAAGCTGTTGACTTTGCATAGAACGCTGAGTTGATACAATCCCTATACGGAGGAGGGTGGGGAGCTTGTTTCTGAAAAGTCATGATGAGTAATGGAAGGGTCCCTAACTTGAGCATGCACAGATATTTTGTAACTGGTTCCAGCTCCAAAACCAAACCCTTTCCTGGAAAGCCCAGAGCTGAGCTCAGCACGTATGGCAAGGTCAGGGGTCAGTGTGGACCAACCATGACCCCATGGAAAGGAAATGTGACTCTGATCTGGCAGGATTCCAAACACCACATGGTCAGCAGACCAAAACTAGTTACAATGCCCGCACATGCTCCTAGCTGGGGAGCAGGACCCTTATACTACTCAGCATTGTATCTTTCCAGGGGCAGGCTCCCAACCCTATTCCACACTGGGGTTGCATCAATCAAGCACGCAGTGAATGCTTATGAGGCCTCCTACCTTAACATCCGTCCTAAGACATCATCAGCTATCAAACCTACCCTCTAATATTGGCCCAACTCCTTCCCAAATGACCTTCTCTGCCTTGGAAGCTTCCGAATACTGCAGAGATCGTGAGGCGCACCCTAGCCAAAGTACGAGTGTCAGTCATGAAGGTTCTTAGCATTTTGACACTTGACTCCAAGCCAAGCACCTGTCTCAGAGATGTCCGCTTCCAGAGCCAACCCAACTAGCGCAACAGCATCTTCCGGCCTGGATGAGTAGCCAGTCCCTGTGTCTCAGGGGCTGGGGTGACCCCTGTCAAGCAGCAGAGCAGCTCTGGGGAAGGCAGGCAGTGAAAAGAGTCTCGGATTTGGATTAAAAGGTTCTGGATTCAAACCCCTCTCTGCTACTTATGACTTGTGTGACTTCCTGGGCCTCACTTTCCTCATCGAGTAATTGCAGGGATGGATACCATGTGGAAGAGAGATCAGACTCGGTCTGCTCAGCCCAAAAGGGGACGGGAATGGGATTGTGAACAAGGAGCTGGCACAGTGGCAAAGAGGTGGATCTAGGCTTGACATCAGGAAAATGCCCAGATAATTAGAGCCAAACACAAGGGAAGGGGTCCACCTTGGTAGGTAGTGAGTTCTTCCCTCTCTAAGCAAAGTCTGGATAACTTCTTGCCAAATTTGTTACAGTGGGGGAATGGGAAGGGAAGGAAATAAACATTTATTAAGCACCTACCACGTGCCAGGCACTGTGGCAAACACTTTTCAAATACGATCCCATTTGATCCTCACAACGATCCTGGGAGGTAGGCACTCTTATTCTCCCCATTTTACAGACAAGGAAACTGAGGCAGACAGAGGTTAAGTGACTTTCCCAGCGTCACACAGCTAGTAAGTGTCTGAGGTCAAATTTGAAATCAGGACTTCCTGACTCCAGTCCTATTTTAAACAAAATAAAAATAAAAACATAATATTATGCAATTTATATATATGTATATGTAATATCCATTATACAACTCTAGTGGGGGTTATTTTGGGTTTGAGTTGAAGCAGATTATTAATAAGGTCCCTTCCAGCTTTGAGGTTCTGTGATTTACAGGGGATAGGAACTGGATCTCATGGAAGGAAATTCCCTCTACTAATGGAGGTCAATAATGTATAATCTTACAGGGCTGTCCAGGGCCCTGAGAGGGTAAGTGAATTGCTGGGGGACCCACAGCCCGTGTGTGTCAGAAACAGACCTTAAACTTGGATCTTCCTGACTTTTCTATCCGCTATAGTTTGCTGTCTCTAAGATCTTTTTTTTGTTGTTTATTTGTGTTTTGTTTTGAAAAGGGATTGGACCAGATGATCTCTAAGGCCCCTTTTACACCCCGTGCTCCTGCCCCCCCATCTTCTGATGCTATGATCCTATGAAACCCCAGCCGTCTGCATGCACCACCTAAGCTGCCCTCAGGCTGTGGGACAGGCCTGGAGGGAGGGGGGCGGAATGCAGAGGAATGGAACATTCCACGAGAAGGGCTAGGGTAGGAGTGGATGGTGGGATCGGGGAGGCGAGATGGGCCCCTCCTAGACCCTAAGCTCCTCAGAGTGACCCTCAAACAGCCCCGTTGTGTTCCCAGCATCCTGGCTTGCCTCCATCATGCCCCCTTCTGCACTTGCCACCCCCTGCCAGGGGCTTCAGGCCTCCTGCAGATGCTCCTGGCGGGCAGCAGCCGCCCTCCCGCCCCCTTCTCAGCAGCAGGGGGGCTCCCCCTGTTCAGAAGGGCCAAAGAAAAGGACAAGAAAACCTCCTTTGTTCCTGGGCAGACAGCACAAGGCCGTGTTGCCATAGCAGCGGTAACCATTTCCTCTCACTGGGGGAGGCTGGTCAACTTTGCCCAGCAGTCCCTTCCCTGGGAAGCCCAGAACTGAGCTCAGTGTGTGCAGCGGGGTTAGGGGTCAGCACGGACCAACCATGGCCTGGTGGAAAGGAAATAAGACTCCAATCTGGCAGAATCCCAAACCCAGACTCCCTCATCCATAGCCTGCACCCACCTAATCCTCCCAAGGCACCAACCAGGCCCTGGCTGAGACAGCTGGGCAACTGGAGGAGGCCCTTACAAAAGAGGCCTGTCCTGTCTTGCCCTGTCCTGCCCTGTCCTGTCCTGTCCTGCCCTGCCCTGATCTGCCAGAAATATGCTTGGGCCAACCCAGGACTCATGGGCCAAGCCAGTCTGAAACCTCTATAGCTCTAAAAGAATGAAAAGAACTTTAGGCTCATAGAATTTAGGAAGATTTCTTATAGACCTACATAACTTGAACCCTGCAATTTATAGGCATGGAGACTGAGATTAAGTGGTTTGCCATGTCTAAGATGACCCAGGTGATTAGTAGCAAAGGAGGGCATTGATCTGGAGTCCTCTGAGACAACACAGCACCACCCCCCTCAATTTTGGGCTGTTCTGCCATGCTTTGGGCTTCTAGAGCCAGGGATTGGCTTTGGGATCCTGCCTAATTCATCCTGACTCCACCATGGATCCCATTTCGGGCCTTGCTCATGTGGGCATCCTATAAAATGTCTAAAAATGAAATGGGCTGCCATATTGCCTCTGGAGGTAGTGAGGTCCCCAACACTAGACATATTCAAATGCTGCCATATTGCCTTTGGAGCTAGTGAGGTCTCCAACACTAGACATATTCAAACAGAAACTAGATGATCACTTATTTGGGATGTTATAATGGAGATTCTTGGTTGGGTCCCAATGGCATTAGACAACCTCTGGGGTTCCTTCCAGTTCTGAGATTCAGATTCTGTTTGCTAAATGAATAATAGTAATGAAAAGACAGCTTTAAGGTTTACAAAGGGTTTCCCTCACAGCAGCCTTTAAAGGAGGCAGGACAGTTATTACTCATGTCCATTTTGTAGATGAAGAAACTGAGGTCAGTTCATAGAGGTGAAGTTGCTTACCTTAAGTCACATAGAGTGAAGAAGTGTTTGTCAAAATCCAGGTTCAATTTGATGAGTATTTATTAAGAACCTACTATGTGCAAAACCCTTGGGGTACCGGGTAGAGAAGTTGATCTATTCTGGGATGTTATCTTTCGACACAGATAGATCTGTATTAAGGGGATGTGACTTTCAAAAATAACATTTCCAGCAGCCATCCTCATAAAGGGTTGTCCTGGGAAGGAGAAACCCCCTGTAGTGGAACCAAGACCCCACAGTAGGGAAAGGCTGTCTAGGCTTAGATTCTGGGGACCCAGCTCTGCCACTTACTCCGTGTGACCTTAGACAAGTCACTTTCAAGGGGGGAGAGGAGGCTGCCGGATTGTGGGACTGCCATCTGTAAAGAAGGAACTCGAAGATGGCAGGTTATGTGGAGCAGATCCAGGGGGGAGCCTGGGAGGAAGAAAGGGGAGAAGAAAAGGGTGTGCATCTGTAAAGTGGGGAGAGGTGGAGGATGCTCTCTCTATGTACTTCTCTTCTTCCCTCTTCTCTCTCTCTCTCTCTCTCCCCATACTCTCTCTTTCTCTTTCTCCTTTCTCTCTCTCCCTCTCTCTCTCTCCTCTCTGTCCTCTTTCTGTTTCTCTCTCCCCTCCTCTCTCCCTTTCTCTCTTTCTCCTTCTCTACTCTCTCCCTCTCTCTTCTTTCTTTCTCTTCTCTGTCTCTCTCTGTCTTTCTCCCTCCCTCCTTCCTCTTTCCCATCTCTGTCTCTATTTGCCTCTCTCCTCTCTGTCTCTGTCTTTGTGTCCCTCCCTCCCTCCTTCCTCTCTCTATCTCTTTCTCCCTTCCCCCTCTCTCCATCCCTTCTCTCTCTCTCTCTCTCTCTCTCTCTCTCTCTCTCTCTCTCTCTCTCTCTCACACACACACACACACCCCCAAACAAATAATTAAAAAAAACCAAGGTGGGCTAATGAAGAAGTGGGCCCAGACCAAGGCCTCCCTTGGCTATTCTTGGGCTCTCTGAAAAAGCAGCCTTCCAGAGAGGCAGGCAGATTGTGCCTCAGATCCTCTCTGTGTGATCTCCTCTCTCCTCCCCTCCCCTCCCCACACCCTTCTTCTCCCCCCTTTCCCACCCCCCCCCATCCCCACATTCCCCCTTTACAGATGGCGGCCCCACAATCTGGCAGCCTCCCCTCGGGAAGGAAGAGCTATATGCAAATACCCTACTGAGGATGAGCAGACACGGCCTGGTAGGGAGCCAGGTGGGACTGATCTCCAGCCTTGTGGGGAGGGAGGGGGCACACAGGAAGGAGCTTGGGCCCTAGCCTTTTTTGACTGGTTCCCTGGCTGGAGTCCCCTCTTCTCCTGCCCCCTCCCTGTGGGGCCCGACCAGGGCAGAGGAGAGACAAGGGGGCTATTTGACCAAAACTGATATAAAGACAAAAGGCATGGCCTGGGAGACAGAAAACTTGGGGTTTGAATCCTGGATCCCTGGATCCTTGTAACCTCTTCACCTGTGTGACCTTGGGTGATTCTCTTCCCCTGGCTAGGCTTGGCTTTCCTTCTGAAGTCTCTTGGTCAGCATGGGCAGTCTTAAAAGCGCCCCTGGAGAGGGGGAGAAAACTCCCCAATCTCCACAGGGCAGCAGGGAAGAAATGAGTCTCTTTCCCAGGGTCCTTCCTCTCTGCCTTGTGCTCTCCTCCTGCCTCTGCACCCGAGTCTGGGTCCTCCTGGCAGTTCTGAGGAGAGCCCTGAGCACTGCTGGCCTAGGGCTTAGATCCAGGCTCCATCCCTCCGGAGAAATGCGTTCTCTAGTGATAGTTCATGTGCTCTCATACCCTTTACCTACTTTGGCAGCACATTCCATGCACTCTAGGTGCTCAAAGTCCCAATTTTCCAGTCCTAAAAATGGACAGGAATCTCGGTTTTAAGGAACCTTCCTGTGCCAGTATCGATGCATGACACCTTTTCCCGGATTTGATGTTGTTTGTTCTATAGGGTCACAGATTCGGTGCTCAAAGACCCTAAGCAGTTCTATAGTTCAACCCTCCTCCCCCCTCACTGTACCAATGAGGAAACTGAGGGCCAGAGGGGTTAAAATGATTGCCCAAGGTCACGTGGGTAGGGTAGCAAGTGGTAGAGACTGAAATTTTGAATCCAGTGTTCTTTCCAAGTCCCCTTCTACCTCTGACATTCCATGGTCTGCGTTCTGAGGCCCCTCCTCATTCTGACATTGTCTCTTCCAAGGTCCTTTCTAGTTCTGACATTTTGTGTTCTGAGCTCCCTTCTGGCTTCCAGCTCTGAGCTTCCGAAGCTCCCTTCCAGGTCTAACATTCTGTGTTTATTATTATTATTAACAATAATAACAGCGATAGCATGTACTTTTAGTAGTCCCAGGATCTGTGGTTTTCTCAGTGTGGGTCTTCCTACCACTGATGTAGCCCACCGCTACTCCCCACTTTAGCAGACAGTCTTAGGAGCTGTCCAGCCCTGTCTTCACCCATCCCAGAGGGGTGAGGATCCTTTCTGAATTCAGCTAGTAAGGTGTCCGGATGACTATGCTGCCTGTTGCTTGGTCTTCCTCCCCTGGCAGGCTCTGCCAGAGCTGGCATTCCATTGGTATGACCTTCAAGAATTGAGCATCCCCAATCTCCAAGTCCTTAGAGCAGGACTTCAGTCAAGGAATGACGATTTCCATTTCTTACAGTGCTTGAAGCTTTATGAAGCACTTTCTTAGACATACTCTGCGAGGCAGGTAGCGTTAGCAAAATCAACAGAGACCCATTTTACAGATGATTGGTGGTGAGTAGCTAGGTAGCACAGTGGGCCTGGAGTTAAGAAGACTTAGGTTCCAATCCTACCTCAGGTACTTACTAGCTGTGTGGCCTGGGCAAATCTGTCTGCCTCAGTTTCCTTGACTGTAAAATAGGATTAGTAATAACACCAACTTCTCAGGGCTGGCGTGAGGATCATATGTGTTTATAAAGAGCTTTGGCACATAGTAGGTTTTTCTATAAATGTTGTAATTATCACTGTTGTTAGCTGAGGATAGGTAAAGTGAACGCTCAGTCATGCACCTTGTAAGTAATGGGCCCTGGCATGGCTTAAGGCCTCCTCACTCTTCCCACTGTCTCAGGATGGGCAGATCATCCTTTTGACATCCTGAAATTCCATCCCACAGGCTTTTTTTTTGGTTCACATGTGGGCAGGCCCTGCTGGTCCCTTTCCCTGGGGAGGGTCTGCCTGGAAGAATCAGCCTGTAAGGCAGGGGTCTCTGAAGGCCACCCCACAGTAAGGTGCAAGATATAGAAGCGAATACCCCAAAGCCATTGGCTAGGCTGGGCCATGGAGATGTGTACTCTGGTGACTCCTTGAATATTTAAGAGGAAAGAAAGAGAGGCTCATTGTCCTTTCTCCCACGATCCGGTCCCCCCCAAACATGTGTGCGCACACACACTGATTCAGAAATTATTTTATGAATTATTCACACCCTCGCCCTTGGAAGTGATAAAATATCTTCTTTGTCTTTCCTCCACAGGCAGCTCTCACAATGACTTCATGGAGGTGGGGGGTGGTAGTGGTGAGGGGGTGAGGGGTTACTGACTAGGGTGTTTCCCTGTGCCCAGTGGCCAGCCGGGCCCCTTCTTCAGAGATGCATCCCTAGGGAGGGAGAGATAGTCATTAGGGAGAGCCCCAGCCTCACCTCCCCTGTGGGGGGTGGAAAGGGAGATTTATTCTGTCACCAGATTGGCCCCTGTTCTTTTCAAGAATTGGATTTTCTGATCTCCCAGTTTAGAAGGTCCCTGCATTGCCTGTGGTGAGCACAGATCCTAGCTGGGGGTAGAGGGGAGGGTTGTGTGTGTTGGGCTGGGTGAAGGAGGGGGGTCCTGGAAGGGCAGATGGCAAGTGGGGGGGGTTGGGCTGTTGGGCAGCAGCTGCAGACGATCAATGCCTTTGGGGGGTATCTGTGTTTGTCTGAGTTGCTTTCCCCCCTCAGATGAAAGAGATTCAAATGGTTATTGATTCCCACCGAGGGGAGAGGAGACAAGGAGAGAGGAGGAAAAGGAAGAGAAGGGGAGGGGACAGGGAGAGGGGCTGTCTGTACTTAGTTCCCCTAGAAGTCAGAGACAGAAGGATGCTTCTAGAACCCGGGTTTTTGCTAATATGTCCCCCCCCGAGTTTCAGACCCGAGAGGTGCTCCTGGGGCACCAGGTACTTCAGAGAATGGATCAGGCCGGGAGGAGACCTTAGGGGATCAGTGCAGGGATAGCAATGCAGAGACAGGCCTTGACTGTCAGAGTGGTTAGGCTGCTCTGAGTAACACATGGGAGGGTTAGGGAGAGTTTTCTCATTCCATAACTCATAGGATCATATCCCATACCCTGGATTATTTTCCCCAAGGAGGACTGAGTCTCCAGATAGGGATACTGAAGCTCAGAGCTGATACCATTTGTGCAGCGTCACCAAGCTAGGAAGTGGGAAAGCCAGGGTTATAATCCAATGATCATGGGATATTTTTTGTTAAAAAGTACCTTAGAGATCATCTGGTCCTTGCTTATAGTATGTAAAGCTTTAAGGCACCTTAGGTACCATCTAATCCATTCTGCTTTCATACATGATTAAACTGAGGCACACAGACATGCTCGAGGTCTCACAGCAAGTCAGGTCCTCAGAGTGCGTGGCCCAACGTTTGACTAGACTGCTTTTGGCTCCAGGTTCTCTGATGGTCATAGCCACATTGCCTCTCAAAGAGGAGGAAGGGAGGAAGGTTGAGCCTGGTTGGCCTCTATTGCAACTGCTGACTCTGCCGCCATGCTTTCTGGGATGGGGATAGCAACTGGAGATGTGGACAGACTGTTAGACTTGGAGTCAAGAAGAACTAAGTTCAAATCCTGCCTCAGACTCTTAGATGCATGACCCTAGGCAAGTCACTTCTGTCTGCCTTTTCTCATGTGCCAAACGGGGGTAGTAATAGTAATTGCTTCCCAGGGTTGTTGTGATGATCTCATGGAAAGTGCTTGATAAATATTTGCTAATTGGTATAAAGAACTTCTGGATGAGAAGACTCCCACTTCTAATGTGAGCCATGAAGCAGCTAGGTGGCAAGGTGGATGGAAGTCCGAGTCAGGAAGACCTGAGTTCAAATCTCACTTCGGACATTTACTAGCTATGAGATCTTTGACAAATCACTTGGCCTGTTTGTCTCAGCTGTAAAATGGGGGATAATAATAGTACCTTCCTCACAGGGTTGTTGTGAGGAGGCAATGAGATCATTATAAGTCACTCAGCACAGTCCCTGGCGTGTATGTAGTAGGTGCTATGTAAATGCTACTGGTGATTGGGTCGCTACCTTCTTAGAGAACTTAGAGAATTCCACGTGGCTGGAGCACTGAGAAGTACGTGTCTTAGGTGAGACTTGAACTCGGGTCTCTGGGGCTCCAAGGTGAGCTTTCTATCTGCCATACTATACCAGATACTATGAAAAGCAGCCAGCCCGCACTTTATCCACAGGGCTCTCCTTCCCTTTGGGCCTTTAACTTTTTAATCCACAGGTAGAAAATGAGTCAGGACATCAGAGGGCCCATCCCTTCCCAGGAAAAGAACAGGAGCCAGGAGCATGCTGGCATCAGCAGGGACTGTGATGTGCTGGAGCTCCCATTTCTAGAGAGTCTGAAGGTCTCTCTTGCAAGGCGCTTTTCAGATTTTATCTCATCTGATCCTCACGACAACCCCGGGACGGAGGTGCTATGGCCACCCCCGTTTGACAGAGAGGGAAACTGAGCGAGACAAAGGTTCAAGGACTTCCCCAGGATCACGCGGCTCAGGAGGGTGTGAGGCAGGAGTTGAACTTGGGTCTTCCTGACTCTGGGCTCCATCTCCTCTCTGCACACAGAGATGCAGAAAAGAGAAAGAAAAGGACCACGTGCAGGAACTGTGTGTGACGAGAACTCCAAAAACAGTTTCAGGAATACTTCAAAACACAAATGTCTCAGAAATAATCATTCACATTTATATTGAACTTTGGCACTAATAATCGTATTTAATAAATCACTTCAAGGTCCATACAGAGTCTCATTTCGGCCTCACAACAATCCCATGAAATAGGGGCTCTTTTTTTGGAGAGGGGAAGGCAGGGCAATTGGGGTTAAGTGACTTGCCCAAGGTCACATGGCTAGTAAGTGTGTCAAGTGTCTGAGGCTGGATTTGAACTCAGGTCCTCCTGACTCCAGGGCCAGCACTCTACTCACTGTGCCACCTAGCTGCCCCAATAGAGATCATTTTTATCCCCATTTCACAGATGAGGAAACTGAAGCCCAGAGAGGTCAAGTGATTTGCCCAGAGTCACACAGCTAGGCAGCATTCGAACCCAGGCCTTCCTTATTCTGAGTCCACCACTCTATGCATGACTCTCTCCCATCTCAAATGGAAAGTTTTACATTGATTCTTTCATCTGACCTTCACAATCACCCCACGAGTACTCTACAGTGGAAAGATCACTGGGCTTGACTAGTTTGGTGATCATCTCTAAGCTTCATTTTCCTCACCTGGAGAACGGGGCTGATTGCATTCCCACTGCCCACCTCTTGAAGTTATTGTGAGGAAAAGCCTTAGTATGAAGATCCCAGCTGTGCCATTGACTATTTGTGAGGTTAGAGAACATGGCCCCAAAGTCTTTTCCAGCTCCGATGCTACGATCCTACAGAAATATGAGCTGTTGTCATCTCTATTTGATAGATATCCAGAGGGAGCAACGTTTGCTCAAGGTTACACTGCTGGTCAATGACAAAGCCAGGATTGGAATCTAAGTCTCCCATTCTCCAGTCCAATGCTCCTTGCACAGTATTCCAGCACAAATGCCCTATGATGATCTGGCCTGAGAAATGACCATCTCCCTATTAGGATGTGTCTGTAACTGTAGCCAGCTTTGGAGTGGAGGGAAAGGGTAAACCTCAGTGGCCACCCCAACCCTGCCCTGTAGGAGGCCGTCTATGAAGCCAGTGTGCTACCTTCAGCTTGGGCTGGAAATCCGGCCTTAATGGGGGTCAGAACTCAACCAGGTCAGACTATAAAACCGATAACTGACATCAGGTCTGGGGCTAAATTATCTCTTGGCTCCTTGGTCTCTTTGTGAAAGTCAGGCTGCCAGATGTGCGTGAGGGAGCAGGAAGAACTGATCGATCAGCCATCAGTGGCGTGGTGGCCCCCACAGGCTCCCAGATATTGATCAGTCTTGGCGAGGGGGTACCCCTCTTGGCTTTTGTCTGGGAGAGCCAAAGGGAGGAGGGAAGAGGGAGGGATCCCAGAGCCCTGCAGAGGCTCAGGGACAAAGGGGCAGGGGCAGCTGGGTTTAATTCCTAGACTGAGGGAAATGGAGATAATCCTCTAATCCCCAACAAGGCTGCGGGGGGCCTGCCCTGCCACCCAGGTAACATTTGCACATAAATGTGGGAGTCCCCCTGCTGCTGACACCAAAGGTCATGGGAGATGTTTGGTTTAGGATTGGCTGAAGGCGGCTCTTTTCTTTACAGTCTCTGTGTTTCATTGGCTGAAAGTCCTCCTCCTCTGATGCTATTGAAAGAAGGAAGATTTTTTTCCAAGGGTCCCCCTGCCCCCTTTAAGGAATAAGAGAATTCATGGAAAAGAGATGAAAAAAAACCCTCAGCAACAACCTCACAGGATCACAGAAAGCAGAAGACATCAGAGCTGGAAGGGCTTAGAACACAGAGCTCAGAGTGTCAGAGCTGGGAGGGACCTTAGAACATACAATGAGAGAACAAAGAATACACATTGTCAGCTGAGCAGTCCTTAGAACTTACACCATCAGAGCCAGAAGGGATCTTAGAACATAGAATGTTAGAGTCGGAAGGGACCTTAGAACACAGATTCTCAGAGCCGAGAGGGGCTTTAGAACATAGAATATCTTTTTCTACTCCACAAAGTCTTCCCCTGTCCCATCCTCCCCAAGATGAAAGTGATTTCTCATGACTCAAATAACCCTCCCCCCCAGGTCTTCTCCTTTGCATTTAGTGCAATCTTTCTTGTGTCATAGTTATGTGTGTACATGTCCCTTTCCCCTCATCCCCTCTCCATTAAATTGTCAAGTTAAGTTGACAAGAATTTATCAAACACTTACTATATATGCCAGGCACTGTGCTAAGCACTGGAGATAGGAAGAAAGGCAAAACAGTCCCTACCCTCAAGTAGTTCATGTTCCCCTGGGGGAGGCAGCAAGCAAACCACTATTTATAAAGATGGTTTATACAGGGCAATCTTAGAGCGAAGGCCCTGACATTAAAGGGACTGGGAAAGGCATCTCGCAGAAGATGAAATCTGACCCAAGTCTTGAAGGAATCTAGGCAAACCAAGAGGTGGAAGTGAGGAGAGAGAGCATTCTACATGTGTTAGACAGCCAGTGAAAAGGCACCAAAATGGGAGATAACAGAATCTTGTGTGAGGAAACTGATGGAGCTGGATGGTCATATAGTATGTGGAGGGGAGTCAAGTGTAAGAACACTGGAAAGGTAAGAAGGGGCCAGATTGGGAAGGGCTTTCAAAGCTAAACAGAAGATTTTATACATAATCCTGGAGGCAATAGGAAGCCATTGTAATTTATTGAGATGGGGAAGATGTGGTCACACCTGGGCTTTTGGAAGAACACTTTGGCCACTGAGTGAAAGATGGATTAGTATGGAGGGAGAAGAGGCAAGGAGACCAACCAGAAGGCTATTGCAATGGTCCAGTCATGAGGTGATGAGGGATTGTACCAGGGGGAGGGCAGTGACTGAAGAGAGATGGGGAATACACAAAAGACATTGCAAAGACGGCAACAAAAATTGGTAACAGTTTAGATGTGGAGGGTGAGTGAGAGTGAGGAGTCAAGGATGACACCAAGGTTTCAAGCCTGGGTGACTGTGGGGGTGGTTGTACCCTGGTTAGTAATAGAAAAGTTAGGAAGAAGTTTGGGGAAAATATAATTAATTCAGTTTTAAACATAATGGGTTTAAGTTGTTAAAGGATCATCCAACCAGAGATATCCAATAGGATGTTGGTGATGTGAGATTACAGGTGAGGAGAGAGGTTAGGGCTGGACAAATAAAGCACAGAATCAAATACATTCTCCCCTGGATGCCTGGAAGTATGGTGCTGGTGGTGGAATAGGAAAGTTTAAAAGAGGAGTAGGTTTGGGGGACAAGATAATTTATTCTTTCCTGGATTTCCAATCCAAGATGTCCAATGGGCAGTTGGAGATGTGAGACTAGAGGTTGGAAGCAGTAATTGTAAACTCCTGGAGGACAAGCCTGGATCCATACTAATCTTAGTATGTCTTAGTTCCTAGCCCAAGACTTATACATGGTAGGTACTTAAAGAGCCGTTGTTGAATGAATGTTATTGACTAAGATGCTGTGTCAGCATTAGAAGGGACTGTCACAGGACAGAGCATTTATATGGAAGGGACCCTGGGGCTCATTTAGCCCTGTGATTCATAGGCTTTCTAGTGCTGCATGAAATTCCTATTGATTCTATGATTCCTCCCTTCCCAAAGTCCAGAACCATCTCTCTCTGGTTATAAAATGAAAGTGAATGAGATTTCATTTTGTTCTGATAACCACTTTTATTTTTTCTTGAAATCCAGGAGACAGCTAGAAATACCCAGGGAGACAAAACCTGAGCTGGGATTGGAGAATCATGCTTCAGACCTGAGACTGGAGCATTCCCTGCTGGGCATGAAGATTCTGAGAGGCACCATGGTACAGTCAAAAGAGGATGGGAAGATCTGAGTTTGAGTCTCCGCTCCATCATTTGCTAGCTGTATGCCCTTACACAAGTCATTTACCTTTTTAGCGACTTCAGTTTCCTCACCTCTAAAATGGGAGGAGGGGATTAAAATAATAGAAACTGCAGATCATTAAACTATAATGAGCATTATTCACCCCAAAGAAGAGATACGAGAAATATCTCACCACTTTTTTGTGGAGGGACTGAGTATGCAATGATGCATGTAAAGTCAGACATCGTTGACCCTGTTTACAATTTACTCCCCCATGTCTGCTTTCATTTGGGATCCAGAAACACTGGCTTTACTGAACTCCAGCTGCCAATTCTGCCTTTGTGCATGCTGCCCTCCATGTCTAGAATGCTCTTTCCTGGCTTCTCTGGTTTCTTGCAAGACTCAGCTCAAATCCTACCTTCTGTAAGAGGCCTTTCCTGGTCCCCCTTGAAGCTAGTGCCTCCCCTCTGGGATTGCCTTTCAACCCATATATCTTGTTTACAAACAGTTGTTTGAGTGTTCCCCCTGCCCCAGCATAAGGTAAGCCCCTTGATGACAGGAGCAATACATGCCTTTCTTTGTATCCTCAATGCTTAGCACAATGCCCGGCACATAGTAGGTGCTTAATAAATTCTTGATGACTATTTTATTGGACTCGTTTATTTTCTTCCACTTTTTTATTCTTTGCTAAAATATAAGGGATGGCTTTGTGGAAAGGAAAGGGTATATTGCAAAATATAGGTGATATTTTTTTAGAAAAGGTACTAATACAAGTTCAAAAATAAAATGAATTGGTTAGATTCCATGATCTCTGAGGGCCTTACAGTCCTACAGCTTTGTGTTTCTATGATTCTACATTTTCATAAACAGACTGGAGAATCCTGGCCAACTTGGGTCCTCCTGAAACCACCTAGTCTTCAGTGACTTCTCATTGATTTAGAATAGATCAAGATTCTGCTTGATTCTACATGGGCAATTAACTCGATCCATTCAGGAGAAGCTCTAACTTCTTCTGGAAAAATCTCTGAAGAAGGTCCCTCAAATGCTTCTGGAATTCTAGGGTCCTTCAGGATGTGCGTTGACTGGGATGGGCCAGGCATGTTGCCCATACCAGGTTGGGGAAGGTTCAAAGCTACTCCTGTCATAGGTTACTAGCAGCAAATGTGCCTTTGATTAGTGTTGTAACAGGGGCCTTTTCAAATTCAGGACCATGGAGAAGGGGGCTTACTTCTCTTCAGGAAGGATCGATTTGCTTTATATGAATAGATGCTCCCAGACCAACCACACATATCACTTATGAGGTAGTAAGTCTCTCATCATCAGAAGTATTCAGGCAGCATAGCATAATGAAATCTATGAGTTTTGTAGACAGACAACCCAGTTGTGTTATACGTGACCTCTGCGATGTTTGGCACATAATTGGCACATAAACTGATCTTCAGTTTTCTGACCTATAAAATGAAAAGATTGGACTAGATTGTCCCTAAGGACCCTGCTGACCCTAAATCCTTTGATCCTGAGTTGAGGTTAGAAAATCTTTTTAGGAGGATCCCAGATATGGTGAGCTGAGGACATTGTAAGATTGGCTGAACAGTTCTCTAGACCAGGCAGTGAATAGGTAATGTTGTAGACAATACCACTGAAAGTTAGACTAGTACATGAGAATCTGAAGTACTCTGATATCTATGAAAATGTGCTCTGCAAGCCATTTGAGGAAGCTAGGGCAAGAATTATTACCCCATTTTTCATACAAGGAAATTGGGGTTCAGAGTTGTCCCTTAGTCTAGGTCACACAACAAGCAAATAAAAGAGCTGATTGGACCTGGGATTGAGATCTTCTGTTTGCTAGACCTGAGCTGCTTGGGAATGAGGAAGACAGTACAGGTTCACAAAATATCAGCATGTCTGAGCTGAAGGATACCTTGGAGCTAATTTTGGTCAATATAGGCCCTTTACAGATTTGTTTTTTATAGAAACAGAACTCAGAGAGGGCAAATGGACTCACCCAAAGTGACAGGATGATTCCAGATCAGGACTAAAAGTCACCTTTCTAGTTCTGAGTCCTTTCTTCGGCCTGGAAATGCATGCATAGCCTCTACAAGTTACTATCTCTGTGTCCTTAGGCAAGTCACTTGATTTCTGCCAAATGCCTCAGTTTCCTTACTTATAAAATGAAAGGGCTGGGCTCAGTGGCCCCTAAGGTTTTTTCCCAGCTCAAAACACCTAGGATCCTAAGTCAATATTACTTTTTCTTAGCTTCTGGAGTCTGGCAGGCATCTTCTCATTTGGGAATCACCCTCTGGCTCTCCCCCTTGAGATCAATTTCCTCGATAGAGGCTTCCTGAAATACCAGGATCGCCCAAAAGACTTGCAATCCTGGGTATCCTTGCCATTAGGTGTGGGATTTCTCATTCACTGCCAAGCCCTGGGGAGGATAGCAGGACTGGGCAGGGCTGTTCCACTTCTTCCCTTCCTGGATTGGACAGGGATAGAATTCCCTGCAGGGCTAACCTCTCATTTCAATATGTTAATGTAGGGGAATCTAATGGCATATTTATTGCTTATGTAGATGGTAGTTATTTACATGGGAAACTGATTTATCTATTAGATAATTAGTAAACTTCAATAATTGCAAAAACCTTTTAGCAATCAGTTGACATTTAATTAACATACAATAACTGTCTTATTAAATCTACATTAAATGCCTATTGGAGTTAATTAAAACTCATACCTATGACTCCACATTCTTTGGGAAATGCTCATTAAGGCTTAGCATTAGAAACTGCTGAGCAGAAAATCCCTGGGAAGTGACTTGTAATGGAATCTGCCAATGGGACCTCCCTCCACTCCCTACCTACTTCCCTTTCCACTATGTGGGATCCAGGTCTTCTTGTATGGGAGCTGGACGAATGAGCTGCGGATCTTTAGCCTCCCTCTTAATGGAGTACAGGACAGTTGTCTTCAATTGTTTATGGGCTGTTTGGAAAAAGAGGGATGAGCTTTGTTCTGCTTGGTCCCAGAGTGCAGAACCAGGATTCATGGGAAAAAGTTGCTGGGAGGCAAGTTGGCTGGAGGTAAGAACTTCCTAATAGAGCTGTTGAGAATGTATTGGGCTGTCTTTGGAGGTGTTGTAAGCTTCCCTTCACTAAGCTCTTCCAGTGGATGCTGACATTTGTCCAAGATGTAAGAGAGAGAATTCTTGTTTCAGGAAGGGGGTTGGACAAAATGACCTTTCAACTATAGGAGTCTGTGATTCCCTATAGGACTGGAATGGTTTACTTGGTTTGCCAGTTTAACCCATACTTACAAGATTAGCTAACTGAGCCTCCTTTGCTTTTGTAAATTGTTTAAAAAAAGTATTTACCAAATTCAGACACTTAGCTCTTTTGTTCATTTTATCCTTCCTTTAGACAGTGATGTTCAGGGTAGGAAGGAGACACAGCATAGTACTGTGCAGTGGAAATTCGGTCATGGCAATTAGAGTCATAGTACCTTGGTTCAAATTCCCATTCTGACACCTGCTGCTTTGTGATCATCACTAAATCACTTAACCTCAGTGGTCCTCGTTTTCCCCAGTTGTAAAATGAGAAGTTTAGACTAGGTGGCTTCTAAGGTTTCTCTGAGCTCTGAGTCTATGATCCCATGAAAAAGAATGATAATTTAGGCCTTTTAGAGAACATGGTGCTTGAGCTGAGCCTTAATTTTCCTACCTGAAAAATGAGTATCATACCACTTGTTCTGTTTGCCTCACAAGGTTTCTGTGAAGCTCAGTTGAAATAATAGATAACAATATAATATAATTCTATATGATATAATAATATAATAATAATAAACTGTAACTGACTATACATATGTCAGCTCTTCTCAATATCAGAAAAGTCAGACATCATATAAAGGTAGTATCTTCAAGTAGAATATAGAGAAGTATTCCTGAGCTTTAGAGGAGCGAAATACCAAATTGGTCTCAATAGAAGTGTTCCTCTTGTAGATATCATTCCTCTAAAACAAGAGCTCTTGGAAAAGAATAGTGCATATTGGTGTACACCAAGACACTCTTTATGCCAACACTTCAAGGAGCCCTAATTTCTTCAACAAGGAGAATTTCATCATCAGTATCCCAGTCCCTCTGCATCCTAAGATGCCTACCCCTCTGGGGTAGCCCTGGCCTCAAATATTTCATCACCCAGTGGCCTATCCTTGGGTGATGAGCCTCTCTCCTTGGCTGGGATACACACACACACACACACACACACACATATACATATATATACAT
Source organism: Trichosurus vulpecula (assembly GCF_011100635.1). Classification (NCBI taxonomy): domain Eukaryota; kingdom Metazoa; phylum Chordata; class Mammalia; order Diprotodontia; family Phalangeridae; genus Trichosurus; species Trichosurus vulpecula. The sequence continues at coordinate 74,252,801 of NC_050574.1, read as the reverse complement.
TATATATAGTGTATTGTGTGTGTGTATGTATATAGCCCAGAGCACAGAGATCCATGGCCCTATGATCATCAAGGTGAGATATACCTGGCAAAGAAATGTCCCTTCTCACCTCTGCCTTGATTTTTTTTCAAAGTTCAGCCCAAGCACTACCTTCTATGAGACTTTTATTACAGCTCCTCTCCCCACCTGCTGGCTGCTAGTGTCATCCTGTCCCTCAAATTACCTCTGACCTATTTTGTTTGTGTGTACTTACAGCTACACTCACTATTTTCCCAGATAGAATGGAAACTCCATTAGGGCAGGATGAAAAGGCAAGAGCGTTGGACTTAGTGGAAATATTGGCTAGTTTTGCTGACTTTCTCCCTTCCCTTTTTTAAATTCTTTATTCTAAGGGATGGCTCTCCAGGAAAGGAAGGAAGAAGGATATACTGGGAAGTGTAGGTGATGCAAAAAACAAAATAGATCATTACATTAAAAAATATATGGTTGCTTTTGTCTTTGTATCCTTAGAACCTAGCACAGTGCATTATTCACCACAGGTGCTCAATAAATGCTTATTGATTGAGGGATTGATGGAAAGGGAAGCCACAGCATCCACTCAGCAGCCCCTTGCTCCTTTCCTGCCTACAGTCCAAAAGACAAGGCAGACAAGGCCCTGCTTCCTCACTTAAGCTGCCATAGCCCAGCTGGCAGAGATGCCTCCTAGAAGTGAACAGTCACCAAGCATTTATTAAGCACCTGTTGTGTGTCAGGCACTGTGCTGGATGCTGCGGATACAAGAACAAAAACACAACAGTCCCTGCCCTCAAGAAGCATATGTTCTTTAAAAAACATATTGATATATTTTGATTCCTGTATTTCCCAACATTTCCCAACATATCTCTCCACATCACCTCCCATAAAGCTATCCTATATTATTACAGAGAAGAAAAAAGAGGAAAAAAAGTTCAGCAGAACTAATACACCAATTAAATCTAATATAATATGCAGCAGTCTAGACACCGCCCCACCCAGTCCACCATTTCTATAATGAAAGGAAGGAGAAGCAGTCTACTAGCTCTTCTCTGGGGTCAAGGCAGGGAAGCTTCCTTTCTACCAGGACAGATGACATTCACATATCCAGGTATATACACAACAGATCCAAAACAGAGACAAGGTAATTTTGAGCAGGAGAGGGCATTGGTAGCTGGGGTAGGGACCAGAAAGGTGACACTTGAGCTGAATCTAAATGCTTTGGTTCTCAATTCCATCTTGAACTTTAGAGAGGATTATTAGTTTGACCAGGGGATCTTCCATCCACCTGCTGTTGTGTAGGTCTCCCAATCCCAGTCTTCCAATCTCGCTTCCTGATGTGCAAATGGCATATCCATGCTACCTTTTCTTGAATGCTCACTTCTAGTTTAACCTTATACTCTTCCCCAGTTTCATACTGACCCAGTTCCCTCATAGCACAGCCCATTCCATTATGCCCTTTGGAATCCCCCTATTCTATTATCCACAGACTCTCCCATTCCAAGGATTCTGGGAGATGCTAGATTAAAAAAAACCAAACTGAAAACAACCCACTGAGATGAAGAGCTGAGTTGAGCCACTATAAATTCCTGGTACATAACTTCAACTGGGTCCATAATGCTTCTCCGCCATCCTAGAACCTACCCTTCCTGCTCCTTTGTCTCATTCTTCATAAGAGTCCAGGACTTTTAACCTCTCCTGGGATATAGAAACCAGTTTAACAGCTTCAGCTGCTGCTTTCTCTCCAATAAGAGCTAAGAGGACCAGGAGCAACATTCAGTCCTTCAGATCCCCATAAGGCAAGCACATCTCTCATTAACTGATTGCACTCTACCTTGGGTTATAGAATCAAAATGAACGTTTATTTCTTATGGATGTTATTTACCTGTACTCTACAAAGTTATTTTTAGGGAAATGTTTTGAAATTGATGAAGTGCTATACAAGCGCGAGCTTTTACCATCATTATTACTTATGTGTCCATTGCTACAGACCCCCATTATGAAAACTGAATTGGAGCTCTCAAAGTTTTTGGCTATAGAAACTAGGCAATGTTTTCGTTCATGTTTCTTTAGTGATTGGTGTTAGTAAATGTTTCTAGAATTAAGCATTTTGAAAACAGGCTTATGTTAATATTATTTACTGACTCCTTAATTACAGGTTATAGATTTAGAGCTAAAAAAGAATAGAACAACCCTCTATTTTACGAGTGAAAAAACTGAGGTCTATAGAAATTAAATGATTGGCCCAACGTCAAAAAGGCAGTAAGTAGCAGAGCTGGGATTTGAACCCAGGGCCTCAGGACACAGAATGCAATCTCTTTCTATTGCCTCATAGGTCTAATACCCCACTCCCAGCCTACAATAGCTTGTAAGCTACATGCGTGCAAGAGCCATATCTTATTTAATCTATGCATCTCCATCAGAATCTAGCATGGGTTTAGGTGATGTCGCGGAAAGAATATGGAATTTGGTGCCAGAAGTTCTGAGTTCAAATCTTTCTCTGATACTTACTAACTATATGACCTCTGGCAATTCATTTAAGCTTTCCAGACCTCAATTTCCTTGTAAAATGGGGCAAGGGAGGTGTACAAAATGACCTTTAAGAGTTCTTCTAAATCTCTTGATAACGAATGGTTGATGAGTGAATAAATGATGAGTAATCTACCCAGGCAAATCCCATTATAACAAATTCTACAGGGAAAAGAGAATTTTTTTCATAAGAATATAATAAATTCATATTAAAAATTACATTCCAAGTCTACAAGCCCTGGAGTTGACAAAAGGTTGTTACCTATTCTCTTTGCCCCTCTGTAACCAATTAACAACTTTTAAAAAATGCTTTGAATACAGTAGGAGAATGAGAAGCATATCCCTTTGCTTCTTCCAAGGTCGTGAAAATTGTGTACGTGATTTTAGTTTTGGTTCTGGTTTTAGTAGGCTGACAATGAGTTTAGGTGTGTTGTTGTTTTCACTGGGAAAAGAAGAGTAGGATGTTTGAAAAAGGGAGGAGAATTGAAGGGTTAATTGCTACTGAATTACCGACTCAACAAATTGTGAATGCCGCACCACTCCTGAACAATAACATATAATCAAATGTTTTTATTGTATAAATTATGATTATGTGGATGCTAACTAGAAAAAGAATTTGTTGTACAAAAATTTTCTTATAGAATTCCTTTTGTAACTCATTTAACAAAGCATTGTAATTAAGGGCCATGGGACAGTACATGGAATTAGTTTCACAGATAGTGTAAATATTATTATCAACTTCTTACTGCTAAGGAAATTGAACCTCAGAGGGGGGGAAATTACCTGCCTAGGATCACACCAGCTTAGCTCCACACCTTGTTGTTGCTGGACTGGACTTTTATAATAGTGTCCCAAATTGTCATTCTTCTTTGAGTCCTCTGTCTATAGAAGCCAAAATAATTTTTCTAAATAAAGGTTTGAGTATGTCACTATCTATCTATCCATCTATCCATCTGTCTGTCTGTCTGTCTGTCTGTCTGTCTGTCTATCTATCTATCTGGTCAAGAGTCTTTGGGAATTCTCTATTACCTCTCACCCTATTATATGTAATTTCCCCAGCTTGGCATGCAAAGTGTAACCCAATCTAGCTCCAATCTGCCTTTTCTCCCTTTGACACACTTGCCATTCCAGGCAATCTGGCCTTCTTGCTATCATCTCCATGCCTTTGCACAGGCTGCGCCCTCTCCTTAGCATGTACTCCTTCCTTACCTTTTAGAACCTTTAACTGCCTTCATGGCTCAGCTCAAGGAGCACTTCCTTCAGTTAGAAAGGCTCTTTCTCTGCTCTGATTATCTTATGTTTACTTATATTTATATTATTTTATATTATATTTATCTTATATTTACTTATCTGTTTACCTGTTGTATTCCCAGGTAGCATGCAAACCCCTTGAAGGTAGGGACTATTTTTCTTTTCTAAATCTCCAGAATTTAGTATAGTAACTTACACCTAGTGGGTGTTCGATAGATATTTTGTCAAATGGAGGTCAATAAACCATAGTATCAGAGGTTGTTGTAATGGGATTTTATATTCACACAAACTGCGCATCAAACAGTATAGTACACATGGACCAAGAGAATATCAGAGTAGGAAGGGACCTCAAGTCTTAGCCATACCTGAATGAGAATCTGTATGAAATAGTGCAAAGAGCACTGGATTTGGAGTCAAAGGACCTGGGTTCAAATCCTGGCCATGCCATTTACTCTTTGACTTTGAGCAAATCATTTTGCTTCCTTTGTTCTTGTTTTCCTCATCTGTAAAATGAGGGAGTTGGATTAGTTGGACTCTGAAGCTGGCCTTCTACTAGTGAGGCAGGCAGGTGGGGAAGAGGGGGTCAGAAGACTTGAGTTCAAATCTGACCTCAGACACTTACTAGCTGTGTGACCCTGGGCAATTCACTCACCTTGTTTGACTCAGTTTCCTCAACTTTAAAATGGGGATAATAATAGTACCTTCTTCCCAGTGTTGTTGTGAGGATCAAATGAGAAAATATTTATAAAGCTCTTAGCACAGTGTCTGGTACTTAAGAAAGGTTTCCTTTCTTCTCTCCTCAGATAGTTACTAGTGGTGTGACCCTGGGCAAGTCACTTAACCTCTCAGTCTCAGTTTGCTCAACTGTAAAACAGGGGTCCTAATAGCACCTCCTTCATAGGATCATTGTGCAGATCAGTTGAGATAACATGTAAAGTGCTTTGAAAACCTCGATGTGCTACACAAATGAAAGTTATGATACATTTATGATGAGTTGATAATTGACTCAACAAGAGAGTAGCCTTTTCCTGGAAATGTCCAGTGATGGGAAGCCCAGCCGTTTCATTGTTGTCTAGCTCTCATGCTTCATTTCTTTCATTTCAGCTCTAATATCTTCATGTTGAGCTCCATTCCCTACCCTCATCCCCCTCCCCCAACTCCCCACCTAGAGAACATTAAGCCATTGGCACTAGTTCTGTTTTTCTGAGGCCAGGAAGTGGTCTAATCCCTCTTGGAGACAATGGTGCTTCCATTATTTTAACGAAACAATGTCTTTCCTCCGGTCTTGTCTCTTCCAGGTTATACGTCTCCATTTCTTTCAATAGGACAAGTTCTTATACGACAAGTTCTTCAGTTCTCTCCCAAGGCATTCTCCTCTGTTATTTTTCTAATCAGTGGCACGTTGGTCAGGAAAAGTGGGGAGAAAGTCTGATGTCATAAGAAGGGTTAATGGCTAGACAAGAGACATCACTCCATCTTGTCACCCATGGTGCCTTGGTAAACATCAAAGCCAAGTTAAAATCCATAAACCCGGTGAGAAGACTAAACAGACAAGGACAGGCAGGCAGCATCTCCATCAATACGTGTGTTTCCTTATCTATAAGGTTCAGATGTTTGGATAGGGTGGGGCATTTGCAAGAAATAAAATAAAGTCTATTGCAGGAACTTTTTAGTCTTCTGAGAAATATCTTGAAACCACGCAACAGGAGGAAGGGTGGAAATAATGCTTGGCTTAGAGAAAACACAGTGGGGTCATGCCAGTGACCACATGGAAGAGGGATTGGTCTTGTCCTCCTTGGTCCCAAAGGGCTGAATGAGGATCACAGCGGAAAAGTCATAGAGAATCATAGTTTGGCTTGATGCAAAGAACACCATTTTAAAAATTAAGAGTTATTTAAATGAGGCATGGGCTGCCTCAGGAGATGATGAATTTTCCATCCCTGGAATTCTTCCATCAGAGGCCAGAATGATGACTGATTAGGAATGGTTTTTAGGGGATCATTGTTGGACACAAGTTGAACTACATAGGCTCTGAGCTTTCAATGCAGAAATTCTGTGGGATCTAGTGGCAATCATCCTGGTCACTTTTCTTTGGACAAGTTCCAGTCTGTGAAAGATGGATTATGTGAGCTGGCCCCTTCCTAGTGCAAATGGGGCTTACCCTGGGCATGCTCAGATTGCCTAACATGAAGGCTCCCCAAGAGGCCTTTGGAGCAAGCCCAGATTGACCAGAACAAGCCTCTTTATACTTCTTTTGCAGTCTTCTTACACTTCACTCTTCTCTGTGCAATCTATAATATTGTAACATTAGCCCATTTGCTATTCCTTGAGCATGCTACTCCACTCCCCAACTCCATATGGTTAGCACTAGCTGTCCCCCATTCACCTCTGCCTTTTAGATTCCTTGTTTTCCTTCAAGATGCAACTTGAATTCCACCTTCTCAAGGAGTCCTTTCCCCACCCCCCATGATGCTAGCACCTTCTCTCTGAGAGCCATTTCATTCATACTGTGCTGATCTTTTGAACAGGGCATCATTTACAGGTTGTCTCCCCCCATTATAATATAAGATCCTTAAGGATATGGACCATTTTTACCTTTCTCTTACCAATCTCTAGTGCTTAGCCTGGCCTTTAAATGACTATTGACTTGACCAGACTAGTAAAGAAACTAAATGCAGGAAGACCCATTAGGGGTTTATTGCAATAGTTTAGTCTAGAGAAGATAAATGTCTGAATTAGGATGATGGTTCTGTGAGTGGAGAAAAGGGCTCAGATGTGGATGAAGAATCAACATAATGTAGTAATTGATTGGATATAGAGATGGGAGGAATGGAGAGGGAGGAGTCAGGGATGAATTTAAGGTTGTGAGTGTGAGTGTCTAGAAGGATGGTGGCAGGATAGAGAACTTCGGAAGGAAGATGGATGGGGGTGGGGTAGGAAAAGATAACATGTTCTATTTTGGATGTGTTGAGTTTTCAAGATGCACCCACAGGACTAAAGGTGAACTCTGTTCCAGGCAAAGGAGACCAGAATTATCAACTCCTTCACTCTGGACCCTAGACAATTTTTAATACAGCCTAAGCTTATTCTGGTTTTTTGGGTAGTCATGCCACACTATAGACTAGAAGTGAGACCCCAAAGTGTCACACAGAATGGAGAGCCTGGCAAAGAAAAAGAAGTGCTGGGGCTCCCAGTTCCAAATCCAAAACTCTGTTATATGGTGCTCAGCTCAGAGCAAACCTACGGCAAGGGGACCAAGGGAACCTTCCTCCTTGGTTCTGACCTCGCCTTCTCAGCTTCAGGCCTGCTCTTTGACAGACGGTGATTTTCTGAATAGCTAAGCATATGTAGAAAACCGAAATCAAATGACGGCATCAGCCTTGACAGAAGTGCTGAACTAAGAGTCATCCTTTGTCCTCCACTGAAGGACACCACCTTGTTAAGAGAAAGGTTTCTATGTGGGCCTCTCCAAGTTAGCATTCTGTACTATTGGTGATTATGTATATTTATGGAGGTGGTAATAACATGGAGCCCTGCTGCCCAGATTCACAGAGTGCCAACTTTCCTAACAATGGATGTGAAGATACACAGGAGTCAAATTCTCTAGATATGAAGCTAGAGGACCCAGATTTGAATTTGGGCTCTGTTGCTTATTATCTGTGTGACGATAGGCAGGTCACTTAACCTCTCTGGGCCCCAATTTCTTCATCTATTATATGAGGGGGCTGTACCAGATCAGAGATTCCTTACCTTTTTGTACGTATGTCATTGATCCTTTTGGCATTCCAGTGATGCCTATGGACCCATTCTCAGAAAAAAAAGTTTTACATGCATAAAATGAAACATAGGATTGTAAAGGATTCCAATTATTTTGAAATACTATGATCAAAATATAACAAACTTCCAAGTCTGTGGATTTCGGGTTGAGAAGCCCTGGACAAGATTCTCTGTACAATCCCTTAGACTCTGTGGCCTCTGAAAGGGGCCTGTTGCTAGCTGGTGGCAATTGAAAACCAGGAGAGGTCCCCAAGAATCCAAGAATTTCACAAATTTAGGACTAGAAAGGACCATAGAGGTCATCTAACCCAACCTTATCATTTTATAATTGAGGAAACTGAGGCCCATACAGGTGAAGAGTTACTTGCCTAGGGTCACAAGGTAATAAGTGACTGAAGTGAATCTGGGATCTTTGACTCCAAAATCATTTATCACACTTATTGTAGAGGAATTTGGCCTCTATGTATGACCTATCATTCATCCATTGAACATTTCTTGAGTTCCTATTGTTTGCAGAGCACTGTGCCTGGCACTGAGGGAGATACAAGGATCACAAAACATAGTTGCTGCTCTCATGTTGTTTTTTAAGTCTAGCGGGGGAGAGAAGACCTTCACGTTTACAAATACCAGCAATGTGGTAAAGTGGAAATACACACACACACACACACACACACACACACACACACACATACATAGACAGAGGGTGGGGAGGGAGAGAGAGAGGAGAGACAGATAGAGAGAAGAGAGGAGAGAGAGAGAGAGAGAGAGGGAGAGAGAGAGAGAGAGAGAGAGAGAGAGAGAGAGAGAGAGAGAGAGAGACTGTGAATTTGGAGTAAAAGAAACTGGATTAAAATCTTACTTTGTTATTCATTTACCTGTGTGACCTTGGATAAGTCACTTCTTCTCTTCAGCTTCATCCCATGTTCCTTGGACCAGATTTGCTCTGCTGGACCCCAGAGGGAAGACTGAGGTCTAGAGGAGCTGGACTAAGCTCAAAATTGATGATCCAAGGAGCTACAGGGGGGAATTTGAGCCCAAAGTAAAGAGAGCAGCTTTCCTTATCCCATGGAGCAGGTAAAGGAAGTACCCATTTGTGTCATGTGCATGTTTTTAAGCCAACACTTATTTTTTTTGTTTCATTTATTTTTTAAATTTTATTTATTTATTTTATTTTATATTTTTAGTTTTCAGCATTGATTTTCATAAGAGTTTGAATTACAAATTTTCTCCCCATTTCTACCCTCCTGCCCACTCCAAGATGGCATATATTCTGGTTGCCCCATTCCCCAGTCAGCCCTCCCTTCTGTCACCCCACTCCCCCTCCATCCCCTTTTCATTTACTTTATTGTAGGGCAAGATAAATCTCTATGCCCCATTGCCTGTATATCTTTTTTCCTAGTTGCATGCAAAACCTTTTTTTTGAACATCTGTTTTTAAAACTTTGAGTTCCAAATTCTCTCCCCTCTTCCCTTCCCACCCACCTAAGAAGGCAAGCAATTGAACATAGGCCACACATGTATATTATGTAAAACCCTTCCACAACGCTCATGTTGTGAAAGACTAACTATATTTTGCTCCTTCCTATGATAATAAAGGGGGATAGCCCTTTATTCAATTTTTTCCCTTGACCCTGTCCCTTTTCTTTTTTTTATTTATTTTTTATTATAAATTTTTATTTTTAGTTTACAACATTCGGTTCTACATAATTTTGAGCTCCATATTTTCTTCCCTCCCTCCCCTCTCCCTCCCCAAGACGGCATGGAATCCCATATAGCTTCCATGTATAACTTTGCATTGAATTATTTTACACACTAGTCAAGTTATGGAGAAGAACTGTGATCAATGAAATGAATCATGCGAAAGAAGAAACGGGACCAAAAAAAAAAACCAACCCAAAAACAAAAACAAAGGAGAGAAAAGGAAAAAAAAGGCGGGGGGGGGGGGAAGGCTAGTATGAAGGGTGCCTCAATCTGCATTCATACTTCATAGTTCTTTCTCTGGATGTAGATAGCATTCTCCATCGTGAGTCCTTTGGAGTTGTCTTTGTACCTTGTGTTGCTGAGAGGAGCGAAGTCTGTCAGGGTTGGTCCTCACAGAATCCATATATCTGTGGTTGTGTATAACGTTCTCCTGGCTCTGCTCCGCTTGCTCAGCATTACGTCGTGTAGGTTTTTCCTGGTTGTTATGCAGTCCGTATCATCCCCATTTCTTATGGCACAATAGTATTCCATTACCTTCATATACCACAGCTTGTTCAGCCATTCCCCAATTGATGGGCATGCCTTTGATTTCCAATTCTTAGCTACCACAAAAAGAGCTGCTATAAACATTTTTGTACATATGGGTCCTTTTCCTGCTTGTGTGATTTCTTTGGGAAACAACCCTACAAGTGGTATTGCTGGGTCAAAGTGTATGAACATTTTTATAGCCCTTTGGGCATAGTTCCAAATTGCTCTCCAAAATGGCTGGATCAGCTCACAACTCCACCAGCAATGTAACAATGTTCTAATTTTCCCACATCCTCTCCAACATTTATCATTTTCCTCTTTTGTTATTTTAGCCAATCTGACAGGAGAGATGTGGTGTCTAAGAGTTGTTTTGATTTGTATTTCTCTAATCAGTAGTGATTTCGAGCATTTTTTCATATGCCTATAGATATCTTTAATTTCTTCCTCTGAAAACTGCCTGTTCATATCCTTTGACCATTTCTCAATTAGGGAATGACTTGTATTCCTATATATTTGGCTCAGTTCCCTGTATATTTTAGAAATGAGGCCTTTATCAGAGACACTAGTTGTAAAGATTTTCCTCCCAATTTTCTGTTTCCCTCCTAATTTTTGTTGCATTGGCTTTTTTTGTACAAAAACATTTCAATTTCACATAATCAAAATTATCCATTTTGCATTTTGTAATGCTCTCTATCTCTTGTTGGGTCATGCATTCTTTTCTTTTCCATAAATCTGATAAGTAAACTATTCCTTGCTCTCCCAAATTACTTATAGTATCAGCCTTTACTCCTAAATCATGAACCCATTTTGACTTTATTTTGGTATATGGTGTAAGATATTGGTCTATGCCCAGTTTCCGCCCTACCATTTTCCAATTTTCCCAACAGTTTTTGTGAAATGGTGAATTCTTAGCCCAGAAGCTGGCATCTTTGGGTTTATCAAAGAGTATATTGCTATAGTTGTTGACTTCTCCATCTTGTGTTACTATCCTATTCCACTGATCCACAGCTCTGTTTCTTAGCCAGTACCAGGTAGTTTTGATGACTGCTGCTCTATAGTACAGTTTAATATCTGGTATGGCTAGGCCACCTTCTCTAGCATTTCTTTTCATCAATACCTTAGATATTCTAGACCTCTTGTTCTTCCAGATGAATCTTGTTATTATTTTGTCCAGCTCTGTAAAATAATTTTTGGTAGTTCAATTGGTATGGGACTCAATAGATAGATTAATTTAGGTAAAATTGTCATTTTTATTATATTAGCTCAGCCTAACCATGAGCAACTGATATTTTTCCATTTATTTAGATCTGACTTTATTCGCGTGAAAAGTGTTTCATAATTATGTTCACATAGGCCCTGGGTTTGTCTTGGCAGATAGACTCCCAAATATTTTATAGTGTCTACAGTAACTTTGAATGGAATTTCTCTTTCTATCTCTTGCTGTTGGGCTTTGTTAGTAATGTATAGGAATGCTGAGGATTTATGTGGGTTTATTTTATATCCTGCAACTTTGCTAAAGTTGTTTATTATTTCAAGTAGTTTTTTACTTGATTCTCTAGGATTCTCTAAATAAATCATCATATCATCTGCAAAAAGTGATAATTTAGTTTCTTCTTTTCCTATTCTAATTCTTTCAATTTCTTTTTCTTCTCTTATTGCTACAGCTAACGTTTCTAGTACCAAATTGAATAGTAGGGGTGATAATGGACATCCTTGTTTCACCCCTGATCTTATTGGGAATGCATCTAGTTTATCCCCATTACAAATAATGCTTGTTGATGGTTTTAGGTAGATGCTATTTATAATTTTAAGGAAGATTCCATTTATTCCTATGCTTTCTAGTGTTTTTAATAGGAATGGGTGTTGTATTTTGTCAAAGGCTTTTTCTGCATCTATTGAGATGATCATATGGTTTCTGCAAGTTTTGTTGTTGATATGGTCAATTATGCTAATATTTTTCCTAATATTGAACCAGTCTTGCATTCCTGGAATAAATCCTACCTGGTCATAGTGTATTATTCTTGTGATAAGTTGCTGCAATCTTTTTGCTAATATTTTATTTAAAATTTTTGCATCAATATTCATTAGGGAGATTGGTGTATAATTTTCTTTCTCTGTTTTGACTCTACCTGGTTTGGGTATTAGTACCATATTTGTGTCATAAAAAGAATTTGGTAAGACTCCTTCTTCACCTATTTTCCCAAATAGTCTACAAAGTATATGAATTAGTTGTTCTTTAAATGTTTGATAGAATTGGCATATAAAACCAACTGGCCCTGGAGATTTTTTCCTAGGGAGTTCATTGATGGCTTGCTCAATTTCTTTTTCTGAGATGGGGTTATTTAGAAATTTTACTTCCTTTTCTGTTAACCTGGGCAATTTATGTTTTTGTAGATATTCATCCATATCTCTAAGGTTATCAAATTTATGGGCATACAATTGGGCAAAATAATTCCTAATTATTGCTTTTAATTTCCTCTTCATTAGAGGTGAACTCACCCTTTTCATTTTTGATACTGGTAATTTGATTTTCTTCTTTCTTTTTTTTAATCAAATTGACCAAAGGTTTATCAATTTTATTGTTTTTTTCATAAAACCAGCTCTTTGTTTTATTTATTAATTCAATAGTTTTCTTGGTTTCAATTTTATTAATCTCTCTTTTGATTTTCAGTATTTCTAATTTGGCATTTAATTGGGGGTTTTCAATTTGCTCTTTTTCTAGCTTTTTCAGCTATATGCCCAGATCATTGATCTCCTTTTTCCCTATTTTATTCATGTAAGCATTTAGAGATATAAAACTTCCCCTAAGAACTGCTTTTGCTGCATCCCATAAGTTTCGGTATGTTGTTTCATTATTGTCATTCTCTTGAATGAAGTTATTAATTGTTTCTCTGATTTGTTCTTTGGCCCACTCATTCTTTAGAATTAGATTATTTAGTTTCCAATTAATTTTTAGCTTATTTTTCCATGGCTCTTTGTTACAAATAATTCTTATTGCATCATGATCTGAAAAGTATGCTTTGACTACTTCTGCCTTTCTGCACTGGATTGTGAGGTTTTCAAGCCCTAGGACATGGTCAATTTTTGAGTATGTGCCATGTACCACTGAGAAGAAAGTATATTCCTTTTTATCCCCATTCATTTTTCTCCAGAGGTCTATTATATCTGCCTTTTCTAAAATTCTGTTTACCTCCTGTGTTGGTAAACAAAAATTGGCTCCTTAGCACTTAGTCAACAAGTGCCCTTGAATAGTTTGGCTTTTTCCCCTGCACTAACTGAATGCTCTTTGTATGTTGGATTGGAGCAAACTTGTCGGCCCCTTCACCTTGCTTCCCTTGCTTAAGCTGATCAAAAGAACCTGTGCTTTCCCGGTCAACCCCTTCACCTTGCTTTAGCAGATTGAAAGAACCTGTGCTTTCCCTGGCGTACCTTACACTCCCGCAGAAGCCGGATGGTTAAAAACAACTTCCATTGGAGCCAGAGGCTGTTACAGCTACAGCCACAGCCAAAGCTGAAGCAGGAGCTACCAGTAGCAGAGCTGATCTACGGGAGGAAGCTGAACAAGCACTTGAGGCTAGTGGGTAATCTTTTTACCATAGAGGGGAAGCATGTATATGATTTTGCTTTACACCATCATGCTTCTCTGTGGCCTCCTGGTTACTCTTGTGAGGCGGACTTATTGGGCCTGGAAGCTTTTGATCAATATATCAAAATGGGGATGCTGGTTCATGGGTTGGTTACTGTGGAGCCTAAATATACGCTTTGATTCTTCTGCCTCCTACTTTGAGAGTTTCTTATATTTGGTGGTTCCGAACCTTTCAGACATATATATGATCCTCTTTGAAATTATAAACTCTGCCCTCCTACTACATTTGGCGATGAGGATGGGATCGCTAGGTATAAGATCTCTATTTAGAAGCAGAAGAACTTCAGAGGAAGAGATGAATATCCCAGGGTGGGAGGATCCATTTTATTCCTCCCTAGCAAAAGAATTGGCTAAAAAAGCTGGACCCTGTGAAAACTGGGAACCAAGGCTACAGAGAGGAGATCCTAGGGATTTGGAAAGGTGTTTACAAGAGGTTGGGATTCAGTCAGGGGCATCACTATCTAGGCAAAGCTGGATAATGTTATCAGCCTACCGGCTAGTATATGAAAGATTGAGATTAAGTGAAAGAGATGGGGGCACTCCTACCCCACGGCAAGAAGGGGAATCTCAGATAGCAGGAGAACAAACTGACTCAAATGAGAACTTTTCTATTAATGTAGTTAGGAGCAACAGGAGAACAAATAAGCCAAGAGAAATTTGCCCCACTCAGACTGCTTGCGTTTTCTAACTCTCTCAAATCTGCTCAAATTCACTTTTTTATAGGAATCTGACAGACCTTGTGAGAGAGCTCCAGTAAGACGCAGTTTTCATGCGGCCATCTTGGCTCCGCCTGACCTTGTCCCTTTTCAAAAGTGTTTGTTTTTGATTACCTTCTCCCCATATCTGTCCTCCTTTCTATCAAACCCCCCTTTCATCTCCTTCCTGCTTCTTTCCTGTGGGGTAAGATACCCAATTGAGAGTGTATGGTATTCCCTCCTCAGGTCAAATCTGATGAGAGTGAGATTGACTCATTCCCTCTCACCTGCCACTTCTTTCCTTCCTACAGAACTGCTTTTTCTTGCCACTTTTGTGCAGGGTAATTTGCCTCATTCCATCTCTTCCTTTCTCCCTCTCTTAATATATTCCTCTCTCATCCCTTAATTTAATTTTATTATTTTAGATATCATCCCTTCATATTCAATTCACCCTGTGCCCTCTGCCTATATGCATATACATATATTACCTTCAATTACCCTAATACTGAGGTCTCATTATTTATACACATCATATTTCCATGTAGGAATGTAAACAAAACAGTTCAACTTTAGTAAGTCCCTTGCAATTTCTCTTTCTTGTTTACCTTTTCATGCTTCTCTTGATTCTTGTGTTTGAAAGTCAAATTTTCTATTCAGCTCTGGTCTTTTCACTGAGAAAGCTTGAAAGTCCTCTATTTTATTGAAAATCCATATTTTGCCTTGGAGCATGATACTCAGTTTTGCTGGGTAGGTGATTCTTGGTTTTAATCCTAGCTCCTTTGACCTCCGGAATATCGTATTCCAAGCCCTTCAATCCCTTAATGTAGAAGCTGCTAGATCTTGTATTATCCTGTTTGTGTTTCCACAATACTCAAACTGTTTCTTTAAGGATGCTTGCAGTATCTTCTCCTTGATCTGGGAGCTCTGGAATTTGGCGACAATATTCCTAGGAAATTTCTTTTTGGGGTCTTTTTGAGGAGGTGATTGTTGGATTCTTTCAATTTCTATTTTACCCTCTGGCTCTAGAATATCAGGGCAGTTCTCCTTGATAATTTCTTGAAAGATGATATCTAGGTTCTTTTTTTGATCATGGCTTTCAAGTAGTGCAATAATTTTTAAATTATCTCTACTGGACCTATTTGCCAGGTCAGTGGTTTTTCCAATGAGATATTTCACATTGTCTTCCATTTTTTCATTCCTTTGGTTCTGTTTTATAATATCTTGATTTCTCATAAAGTCACTAGCTTCCTCTTGCTCCAGTCTAATTTTTAAGATAGTGTTTTCTTCAGTCATCTTTTGGACCTCCTTTTCCATTTGGTTAATTCTGCCCTTCAAGGCATTCTTCTTCTCATTGGCTTTTTGGAGCTCTTTTGCCATTTGAGTTAGTCTATTTTTTAAGGTGTTGTTTTCTTCAGTATTTTTTGGGTCTCCTTTAGCAAGTCATTGACTTGTTTTTCATGGTTTTCTCACATCACTCTCATTTCTCTTCCCAATTTTTCCTCTACTTCTCCAACTTGCTTTTCCTAATCCTTTTTGAGCACTTCCATAGCCTGAGACCAGTTCATGTTTTTTCTTGGAGGCTTTTGATGTAGGCTCTTTGACTTTGTTGACTTCTTCTGGCTGTATGTTTTGGTCTTCTTTGTCACCAAAGAATGATTCCAAAGTCTGAGACTGAATCTGAGTCTGTTTTCACTGCCTGGCCGTGTTCCCAGCCAACTTACTTGACTCTTGAGTTTTTTGTTGGGGTATGACAGCTTGTAGAGTAGAGAGTACTTTGTCCTAAGCATGAGGGGCTGTGCTGTTGTTTTTAGAGCTATTTCTACACAGCAAGTTCTGCCACACCAGCATTCCTCCTCCCCCAAGAACCACCAACCCAGGCTAGACTCAGATCTAAGCTGGCTCTGCACTCCCACTCACATTCGCCACTTTTTCCCTCCCACCAGGTGGGCCTGGGGCTGGAAGCAACTGCAGCTGTAGCTCTGTAAGCAGCCTCATCGCTGCATCACCTCAGCTGCCCCTGGGGTGGTAGCCGAACTGGGAACTCCTCTCATTCTGTCCCAGCACCTTTTCCCACTAACCTTCTCTGTTGTCTTTGGTGTTTGTGAGTTCAGAAGTCTGGTAACTGCCATAGCTCACTGATTCAGGGCACTAGGGCCTGTTCTTCCCTGTTCCGGGTCTGGTTGGTCCAGGCGCAGCCCACGCTGGGCTCTGCTCTGCTCCTCTCCCAGCTCTGTGGAATAGACCTTACCCCATGACCATCCAGGCTCTTCTGAGCTGGAGCCCTGCTTCCCTCTGCTATTTTGTGGGTTCTGCCATTCTAGAATTTGTTCAGAGTCATTTTTATAGATGTTTGGAGGGACCTGGGGGAGGGAGGAACTCACACAAGTCCCTGCTTTCTAGCTGCCATCTTGGCTGTGCCTCCTTAAGCCAACACTTGTGAAGAAAACACTCAGATCTCAATATTTATGATGAAAACTATTTCAGGCACAAGTTTCCCCTTGGGTAACTCTCCTCCTGTGACTTCTTAGTTCACAGAATCACAGAGTTGGAAAGGCCCTTAGAGAGCATTAGTGTAATACCTAACTGAACATGAGTCCCCCCTTCATGATCTCAGACAAGGGATCATCCAACCTTCTCTTGAAGGGCTCCAAAGACAGGAACCTCACTACCTACTAAGATGGCCCATTCCATTGGATAGTTTTTCCTTGTTAGTAAATTCTTCCTAGTTTTTGAGTCAAATGATTTAGAATCAGGAAGACATGAGTTCAAATCCTGAGGCATTTACTAGTTGTGTGGTGCTGGGAAAACTATTTAATCTCCTTCAGATTCAGTTTCCTCATTTATAAAATGAGGATAGAGGCAGCTAGTTGGTACAGTGGATAGAGCCCTAGGCCAGGAGGTAGAAAGACTCATTTTCATGAGTTCAAATCCAACCTCAGACACTTACCAGCTGTGTGACCCTGGGCAAGTCACTTTACCCTGTTTGCCTCAGTTTCCTCATCTACAAAATGAGCTGGAGAAAGAATGGCAAACCATTCTGGTATCTTTGCCAAGAAAACCCCAAATAGGATTAGGAAGAGTCAGACACGCAAATGAGCAATCACAAAAATAAGGATAATGATGGCACCTACCTCACAGGGATGTTGCGAGGATCAAAGAAGATAACATATCTAAAGTCCTTTGCAAACCCTAAAGCACCATATAAATGCTAGCTAGATCACCGTTACTGTTATTTCATCTATGGAGCTAAATTCTACATCCTGGTGAATGCCCTCCGTTGGTCCTCAGTCTGCCCTCAGTCTAGCTCAAGTAGCAAAGCAAGTTTGAAAGCAGTGATGAGACCACAGGCCTCTAGGGACTCCCCAAGACTGAACGTTTTCTGTTGCAATGGTATCCTTGCCTCCCAGCAAAGCCGGCCAACCCAAGGCTGGGGGACAGGGAAGCGCCAGGAAGCAGAGCAAGCACACGAATGACAACTGCCTTACCCAAACACAGACCAGCTCCAGCTGCTTGGCCATTATCTGGGATGGAAGCAGGGACAGGAAGATGAAGTAGAAACATACCAAGAGGGAGCTTGGCTCCAGATGTACCTCCAAGAAGGCTGAGGATTCTGGGGCACCATGGTATTGGACCTCAAAGCCTAGTTTTCCAACTCTCCAGTCCTTCTTCATGGCCAGGCTTCTACCATGAGGCTCTGCTGTCTGGCCCATAAAGCCTTTCAGTTCCTGGAGGTTCATTCATTTTTACAAGCTTCTTTTGAGGCGGAAAATAGCAAGTTGTTTCCACTCAGTTGAAATGACATAGAAACAAAAATAAAAACTAAAAGCAACCAAAATAAAATCTCAAAGCAGCAACAGCTCTAAAACCCAAACAGCCCAAACCATTGCCTCTTTACTTCTTGCTCCCTGGGGACTCAGCCAAGCAGCACTTATCTTTGACACGCCAAACAAAAGATCAGAAACGATTAGAACAAATGGCATTGCAAACAATCCACCCATAATGAAGGAGTTCTGCCAAATTATAAAGAAATCATATCCACTTACAGCTGTCAATTTCTGGGAACAGCCCCCATGGATTTCCTGACTTGCTGCCATGATAGTACATGATGGAGTCATGGATAGGTAGGTACCACGTATCAGCTTCTCTTCCCTTCTGTCTTCAGCTGGGGCAGAGACTGTCAGTGTAAATGGCCCTGGCTTAGGAGTCAGGAGGCTTGGGTGGGAATAACAGCTGGGTGACCCTGGCCAAGTCTCTTACCCTCTCAGGCTCTGCTTCATAGAATCATCTAACTTCATTGTTGGAGACTTTTAACCTTTTGCCTAAGGGATGACTTCTCTCTACAGGATGCCTGGAAAATGCCTCTTCAGCCTCTGCTTCGCTACTTCCAATGATGGTGAGTTCATTACATGCCAAAGCAACCCATTGCACTCTTACATAGCTCTAATTACTAGCAAGTTCTACTTGCCACTAAACTGAAAGCTGCCTACCTGTAACTGTCCTTGATCCTAGTTCTAGACTCTGTAGACGCACAGGAAAAGTCTTCCTTGGGACACCCAAAGGCAGCACAGTGTGAAGGAAAAGGCATCGAATTCAAAGGACTTGAGTTCAAATCCTACCATTGACAAAAAGACCTGTGTGAATTGGGGCAAGTCACTTAACATTTCTGTCCCTCAGTTTCTTCATGAATAAAATTAGGAGGTTGGACTAGATAGTCTGTAAGGCCCCTCCAAAGACCAAATTTATGATCTATTGTCTAAACCTCTTGTGTAATGTGACAACAGCTTACACAACTGTCCAGCATAGTTATTTGTTGGCGTAAATTTGGTGTCAGTATGAGAGAGTGTTAGCTAACCCTAGGTCTTTGATATAAAATAAAAATAATGTGAATTCGTAAGTATGTTATGTATGGGGACTAATGCCTTTATTCTAGGCAGGGCATCTTAATTAAAAGAAATAGCTACTCTTGAAAATAAAAGCATAAACTGGGCCATAATGAATGAATTTGTTAATTGCTTTTCCCTGCTGTGGACACCAGCTGGTATTCAGTCTCTCATTAGAACACGAGATGAAGCCTCATGTTAAGTGGAAAGAGACTAGACTTGGAGTCAAGAAATTGGGTTCAAGTTTTGGTTCTGTCACTTATTAGCTGTGTGACCCTAGGGAAGTCACTATACCTCTCTGATCCTCAGTTTCTTCCTGTCAAATGGGGATCATGGTAGCACTTGTACTCCCTATTTGATGGGAAAACATTTTGTATACTTTAGGTGCTATAGAAATTGGAGTTGTTATTAATAGTAGCATATGAACTTCATGATGGTGGGAAGCAAGGAGTGTTTTATTCATCTCTATATCCAGTCTTGGTGCTGAGCAGAGGCTCTTATAAATGAGCTAATTAATAAGTGTTGGTTGAAGGAATGAATACACAGATGGAAAAAACAAACAAAAACAAAACCCTAAGCACATTTAGGGTGCCCAACAAAGTTCATGGAATGCCCAATGAAGAGGCAGAAGGCACTTTATTAGAGGTCCTCTAGGCCAGTGCATTCATTTCACAGCTGAGAAACTGAGACTGAGAGGTGACAGCCACAAATTTAGCAGTGTAGATCCAAGGACACAGGAGCATCTGAGGGAAACAATGGCCCGAGGGTTAGGGGCCCACCGGAGTGAAGACTGGGAAAGTTGGCTGGTGAGTTCCACATCCAAGGTTTTACTGTTCAAATTCTGGCAAGCCTGGGAAAAGCAATGACCGTGCTTTGGTACTGGAGCCTCTGGGAGGGGTCTCAAGCCTGCTAGCATCCTGTCAGCCCCACAGCTCTGACTTATGCAAAAGGAGGGAGTGCAGGCCCCTGACTGTGGGCTGGGTGAAGGAAATGTCTGTCCTTTACTGGGTAAGGGCATTGTATCACCTTCAAAGGCATGCACATCAGAATCTCAATTTTAAAAATTTAAGTGGTTCCTGTCCTTGGTATAGCCCTGGGAGAATAAGTCATAGGAGGCATACTTTTTCAAGTATCTAGTGACTCAGAGCTGGAAAGGACCTCAGAGTTCATGCCACCCAATCTGTACCCTAGTCAAATTAAGTCAAGTTTAGTCTAGTCAACAAACATTGATCAATCACTCATTATACCAGATACTGTGCTAATCATTGTGGATACAAATACCAGCAGAAAGATAGTTCTTGCCCTCAAGGAGCTTATATTCTAAAGGGGGAAGTTTTTGAAGTTGCTCAGTCTTTTCAGTTGTGTCCAACCCTTCATGACCCTACCTGGAGTTTTCTTGGCAAAAAGTGGTTTGCCATTTCTTTCTCCAGCTCATTTTACAGATGAGGAAACCAAGGCAAGCAAGTGACTTGCCCAGTGTCACATAGCCAGTAAGTGTCTGAGGCCAGATGAGTCTTCCTGACTCCAGGCCCAGACACTCTAACCACTCCACTACCTAGCCACTCCACTACCTAAAAAGAAGTTGGCAGAGGGAAAGGTAGTTGGTCAGGGTTCTCAGAGAAGATCTACAGTGTTTGGGGCTCTGGGGTAAGAGGAAGACAGAGAGGAGTAAGATAGTCCAAACCCTCAGAGTGCTCTAAGGCTGGTAGTTTTCATAAAGAGATTTGCAAACTTCCTAGCTCTATATAAATGTCAGTTATCTGGAGAGAGCAGGCGCACACAACAATGACCTAATGAAAAGTAGATTGGGATAAATGGATGGAAGAAGAGAGCTGAGGGTAAATGTCATCTTCTTGTATCTATTTGGTTTCTGTGGGTCTCATTACTTTTCTTTTTAGAAAAAATTCTGCAATCATCAGTAATCTTAAACATTTAAGGATGTGAAGAACAGAGAAGAAGTCTTGGTCAAGAAGTGGTGGCTTTCTGCAATGTGCAGGGTTGTTGTTGCTTTTTAGAAGAAATATATGTAGGAATGGCAACTAGATTAGGGATTTCATTGAAAAAGAGGCAGGAAGAAGGGGCCGTGTAGGGCCATGATGGTGATGGCCACAGGGTCAGAAGAGGAGCCAGGAGAGGAGTAAAGGTCAGCTGGCCTTGGCCCTTCCTCAATCTCACGTGGAACCAAGGCTCAATTATGTTAAATGACTTGCTTAAAGTCACACAGAGAATAAACTTCAGAGGCAACATTTGAACTCAGGTTCTCAGACTCTGACGTTGGTACTCTTTTTTACTGATGCAAAGGTGAGGGATCTACTGTGCCAGGGTACCCAGGCAGGCTAGGGACAGTCTTAGGACCCTGGGGAAACAGTCATGGAAGGAGTTGCAAGGGGCAGACACTGAAGATAAACTCTGTGACTTTCAAAGTTTGCTGAGGACTGCGCTTATATAGTAACGATGTTAACTCTCGTTTCTACAATCCTTTACAATTACAAAGCACTTTACAAATGTCAGATCATTCAGTTCTAATAATTATTCTGTGATGGAGGCAGGATAAAAGTGCATAATCTAGAGGCAGCTCGGTGGCACAGTACATAGAGCTCTGGGCATGGAGTCAGGAAGACCTGAGTTCAAATCCGGCCTCAGACATTTCCTAGCTGTGTGACCCTGGGCAAGTCACTTAACCTGTTTGTCTCAGTTTCCTCATCTGTAGTATGGAGATAATTAATGATAGCACCTACCTCCCCGAGCTGTTGTAAGGATCAAATGAGACGTTTGTGAAGCTTTTAGCATAGTACCTAGCAGACCTTGAATAAATGCTTCTTTTCCTCCTGCAGTGGAGAAAATTGTTGGTTATAGCAGTTAAATGGCTTGCCCAAGCTAGGAAATGTCAAATCCGAGACTTCTAGAATATGAACCTCAGCCTACATTGCAGAGTCCAGGCCCCAAGAAGGTTACCAGCAACCTAGTGTGTGGCACAGTAATATTCATAGTAAGAACTGCCATTTATAGAGTGCTTACTAAGGTGCCAGCCCTTTATAAAGGTTACCTCATTCAATCCTCACCACAACCCTGGGAAGAAGGTATTACTATCATTATCCCCATTTTACAGATGAGGAAACTGAGTCTCAGCGAGTTTAAGTGAGTCACGTAGGGTGGCAGAGCTAGTGTCTAAGGTTGGATTTGAACTCAGATCTTCCTGACTTCCAGGATTTGAACTCAGGTCTTCCAAATTCCAGACTGGTTGCCCAATCCATTGCACCACTCAGATGCCCAACAGCATGATGGTCTTGGAATCTTAAAGAACCGGGTTCGATCCTACCTCTGACATATATAAGCTGTGTGGCCACTGGCAAGTCTCTGAATCTCTCTAAGCCTCAGTTTCCTCAGTGTGGAACAGGGATAATAATAACCTATGTTCCTGCTTCCCCAGGGTGGTGGAGAGGCTCAGAGGAGATAACGAATGGAAAGTGCAAGCCTAAAAGCACTACGTGAACATCATCAGGAGATAGTGTGGATCAGAGAAGAGAGAGCTGGCCCAGGAGCCAGGAACACCTGAGTTCAAGTCCAGTTTCTGACACATACTGGCTGTGTGACCCTGGGTGAGTCACAATGCCTCAGGGATGTCTGGATGTTAGTTGCAGAGAAATGTGAACTTGTAGGAGCTTCCTTACCCAGAGGGAGTATATGAAATCTTAGGGCCAGCCTCTTTCCCAATCCTATGACTGTCAGTTACCATCATTAATGGGGGCAAACTTACATCCAGGTCTTCTGGCCCCAAGTTAACCTCCTTTCAACTACATCACGTAGCTTTTCTTTGCTTCCCTTCCCAAAGCTTGGAAAACCAGACCATTGGGAAGAGTCTGGCATAAAACAGCCTCTCTTTCCCACTGGGTAGTGTTAGACCCAGATCTGAGCATAGCTCAGCATGAAATTGCATTAATTACAGGGGAATTGGATTTTCCTGGCCCCTTGATTAGTTCCTCACCATCATTATCAAGATGTGAGCTATTTTTTTTGAGATTGATTTTTTCATTCTCGTCTTCCTAATGCAGGCATTCACTACTCATTGTATCTTACACTCAAGGACTGGCAGAGGTGGTAGGTGCCCACAGAGTGTTGGAACTTGGAAGGACCTAAGAACGTGGAACACAGAACACCAGAGCTGGAAGGCATCTCAGAATACAGACCATAGAATGTCAGAATCCTAAGGGCCCTTGGAAAATGGAATGTCAGGGATGAGAGGGACCTTTGAACATGGAGTATTAGAGTTGAGATGGGTCTCAGTTGGAAGGAACATAGCATATAGAATGCCAGCTCTGGAAGGGACCTGGATAATAGATTGCTAGAGATAGGAGGGATCTTAAAATCTAGAAACTCAGAGTGGAAGGAGGCCTAGAACAAAGAATGTTAGAACTGGAAGATATCTTAGAATAGAAAATACTAGATCTGGGAGATAACACTTGTTCAAACTCTTGTTTTACAGAAGAGGAAACTGAGGACCAGACATATTTGATTAGTGGCAGAGTTAGTACTAGGAACCAGATCTCTCTGGTCTCCCAGACGAAATGAAATATTCGTAAAACACTTAGCACATAGTAGGTGCTCTTTCTCAACACATTCCTCTTTCTCCTATACTGTGCCACCTCTCTCCTGCAAATGGCAGCCATCAAACCCGAATGTGAAAAATAAATTAATTAATGGCTGAATTTCTGGTTTGGGATAGTGCAGCCTTAGGCAGAAAATTTGGCATCAAGAGATATAATTTGTTTTGGGGAACAAGCTCCTGAGATGCTATGTACAAACAAAATTCAGGTTTAAATCTTGCCTCAGATATTTACTAGCTTGTGTGACCTCGAGCAAATAACTGCTTTCAGACTCAGTTTCCTCATCTGTAAAATAGTGCCTACCTCATAGGGTTGTTGGGAGGTTCGTGAGATGATGTAGGTAAAGTGCTTTGTGAAACAAAGAATTATAACAGCTAGAATTAAATATGGCAAAGTGTACAGAGCATTTTACATGTATTATCTCATTTAATCCTCACAACAGCCTTGTAAGGGTAGATACCGGTATTGTTTCCATTTTACAGATGAGGAAACTGAGTCTGAAAGAAGTGAAGAGATTTGTCCAAGGTCACATAGCTAGTAAGAGTATGAGGGAGGATTTGCACTAAGGTCTACCTGACACTAAGTCTAGTGCTCCAGTCACCATGCCAACTAGCTGTCTCTTTACAGATTTATAAATGTTAGCTATTATTATTATTTATGTAAATTGAATCATATTCCAAGTATGCTTTAGGCTTTTAGTCATTAAAGAAATGCTGTAATGACAATCGTTATTGTGCATCCCTTTTAAAAGAGAAGAAGCATTGGGAAACCATCTTATCTTTGTGGCCAATTGGCATCTTTAGATACTGGATTTTCCTGTGAAGCCGGGTCTCCTGTGCCTCAGGTTTCTTTCTCAGATCTAATATCTTCAGCAACAGTGCATGTTGGCCAGCTCCTGTTGGCTTTTGAGAGTGTGGTAGAAGAGGATAGAGGCTTCTGACTACATCCTCTAGTACTTGTGCCTATGGTGTATTTGAACAGCTACATGAAGAAGGTTAGCGTTCCATTCTAGGGCTCCTTGCAAGGCTCATTTCTCAGGGCTAGAGGTGTGGAATCAATCAATCCAAATTGGGTATGCAGCTGAACCTAGGAGGAACCTCCTCACTCAGCTCTCTCAATGGTTAGACTTGGATTAGGTCTGGAGCAGAATCTAACAGGCAATTCAAATGACATAGCCATTACCCATGCTCCCAGCTACCTCTTTTCAGTCTGTCTTTCCCTTTCTGTCTCTGCCTTTCTGGCTCTTTCTTTTTCTCTATTTCTTTTCTGTCTTTCTCCATCTCCCCTGTCTCTCCATCTCTTTCTCCCTGTCTCTGTCTGTCTTTGTCTCTGTCTCCTCTCTCTCTCTCTCTTTCTCTCTGCCCCCTCTGTCTCTGTCTCACTATCTCTCTACATCTCTCTCTCTGTCCCTCCCTCTCTCCCCCTCTGTCTCTATCTCTCTATCTCTCTCTGTCTCCCCTTTCTCTCTCTCTCTGTCTCTCTGTCTCTCTGTCTCTCTCTCTCTATCTTCATCTCTGTCTCTGTCTGTCTGTCTGTCTCTGTCTCTGTCTCTGTCTCTCTCTCTCTCTCTCTCTCTCTCTCTCTCTCTCACACACACACACACACACACACACACCCACCCCTCTCTGAACTTCATGACCAAGCCCCTCATTGATTACTACCTGACTCCTCTTATCCATCTTTTCTTTCAGAAACTTTCTCTCTGGAACAGCAGTGCCATATGGCCACTTAGAATTCATGAATAGTAAAATTGCAGCTTCTTTGGGCTTGGGTGTGCTGGCTACAGGCATTCTCAGCATCAGCCCTAGCTTTCTCTCAATTCTTCAGTCTCCTGAAATTCCATGACCTATCCCTCTACTCCATCTCAGGTACACATAGGGATGGTCACTAGATCCTGCTATCACCCATAAATATGCCATTTCTCTAATTAGAAACAGACTCTCCAATATGTCAGTTAGTCATTCAATACGCATTTAGATAGCACCTACCAGATGCCAGACACCATGCTAAGTGCTGGCAAAAGATAATCCCTGGTCTCAAGGAGCTCACAGTCTAACAGGGAAGACAATAGGAAAACAGCTATGAATAAACAAGTCATATACAGGATAAATTGGGGAAAATCAATTGAAGGGAGGAACGAGGATTAAAAGGATTAGGAAAAACTCCTTGTACAAAGTGGGCTTTTAGTTGGGACTTGAAGGAAGCAAAGGAGGATGGGAATTGGAGATAAGGAGGGACAGTATACCAAGCCACAACATCCCTTTGAAACCTGTTACTTGTCCTCATGGAATTAGCCACCTAGCATTTAACAAGCACTTGATATGTGCCAGGTGCTATGCTAACCTCCAGACACCTCCAATCTCTCCACCTCTCCATATTTTCTCAGCCAATTGCCCCCACTGTGACTTCACTTTTCCTCCTCTCCAACCTCAAATGGTTAGCCATTTCAACTCCCATGGTTCTCTGCTCCTGAATCCCTTGTCTTGTCACTGCTCTTGTGATGCCAGAGTTCAGCCTTGAATTACTCCCCCCATCTCCTTCTCTGCTTCTACTTAAAGGCCCTGAAGAGAGGTAGAGGAAATAATACAAACATTACTGGATACATTACAAATTCATGTTATCCAATCTCAGTCAGACCCTCACTACAGCAAGGGAGTTCATTTCTTGATTAATTCCAAATATCACTTTCCCCTGAAAGTTATTCTGAACTTTCTCTTCTCCCACATCTTCTTATCCTCATATCTTTGTCTCAGCTGAAGACTCTGCCTTTTACTTTACTAAGAAAATTGACACCATTCATGTGATTTCTCTCTTCTCCCAATCTCTTCATGTCAAGCCCCCTTGAATTCACCCATCCTCCAGTGTCTCTTCCTTTCTCCCAGCCTCTCCCAAAGAAATGGTCATTCTTGTTGCCAAAGCCAACAATTCTACAAGTGTGCTTGTTCCTATCTCCTTCCTTCTCCAGCAAATTGCATCCTCAATCACCATCCTCTATCAAATCTCCAACCTCTTCCTGTGGACTGGTTCTTTCCCTTCTGCATTAAAACATGTCCAGGTCTCCCCATCCTTAAAAACCCTCACTAGACGCTACCATCCGCCATCAGCTCTCCTTCTTTTCTCAACTGAAATCCTTGAAAAAGCTGGCTATACTCAATGTTTCCTCTTCCTCTCCTCTCACTCACTCCTCAGCCCTTTGCCGTCTGCCTCTTGAACACATCACTCAACTGAAACTGCTCTTTCCAAAGGTACCAACAATCTTTTAATTGCCAAATTTAATGTTTTTTTCCTTCCTCAGTCCTAATCTTTCTTAACCACTCTGTTGTATTTGACACTGTTCATCACCCAGTCCTCAATTATCTCCCTTTCTTAAGGTTTTTATGATCTTACTTTCCTGGTTTTCTTTCTACCTTTCTGACAACTCCTTCTCAGTCTCTCTGGCTGGATTATCATTAGTATCATGGCACCTAACTGTGGATATTCTCCAAAGTTTTGTTCTAGGCTCTTTTTTCTCCTCCCACTCTTGGTAACCTCTTCATCTTAGCAACTCTCTCTCCCTCCCCCACCCCCTCTCTCTGTCTCCTCATCAGCTCCCATGGCTTTAATTATCATCTCTGTGCATATGACTCCTGGATCTAATCGAGACACAGCCACGGTCTCTGCTTGTAGCCTCAGTCCAATATCATCAATTACCTATTGGGCATTTTAAACTGGATGTCCACAGACATCTCATCCTCAACATTTTGAACACTGAACTCACGATATATTCCCCCAAAACCCACCCATCTACCCAATTTTTCTAATTCTGTAGAAGGCACCCTCATCCTTCTAATGTTCAAGATTCATTACTCTGATGTTGCCCTTCACTCTTTGCTCTCCCACATGTCCAGTTGCCAGATCTTATCATTTCAATTTTTATGACATCTTCCTCATTCACCCCTTCTCTCCACTCACATACCTACCATTTTAGGTCATATCTTCATTACCTCTTGCCTATATTATTGCCAACAACCTCCTAATTGGTTTCTCTGTCCCAAGTCTCTCCCCATTCCAGTCAAAGTGATTTTCCTTAAACAAAGTTCTTTGTCACTTCCTATTCAATCATCATGGTTTCCTTCTGCTTCTAGGATAAAATATAAATGCCTCTGCTTGGCTTTTAGATCCTCTCATCACTCAGTCTCTGCCTATCTTTCTAATAAAAACAAATGTTAATAAAGCACCTACTATGTACCAGGCATTGTGCTAAAAACTTTACAATTATTATTTTGCTTGATCCTTGTGACAACCTTGGGAGGTAGATACTATTATAATCCCCATTTGACAAATAAGAAACTGAGGCAAACAGACGTTAAGTGACTTGCCCAGGGTCACACAAGTATTTAAGTGTCTGAGGCAATGGTGGGATTCAAATGAATTAACAATCGGTTCTCTATGGGACCGAGCTGAGGCACTGCCCGTGCCACTGACATGGCAAGGCAGCCCCACCCCCACCCCCACTAACAACAGGTTCAGGAAACTAACCCTAAAATTAGGTACTGGTTTTACCAAACTGGTGCGAACCGGCTGAATCCCACCACTGGTCTGAGGTCAGATTGGAAGCCAGGTCTTCCCGACACTGTGAGCTCAATGTGCTACCCACTGCACTACCTAGTTTTTTACTTTACTGCCCCTCTTGTTCTTTGTTTACCAACCAAACTGGATATCTCCCTGCTTCTCCCACATGACACCACTCCATCTCCTATCTCTCTGCCTTTGTGCTGACTGTCCCCCATGCCTGGAATGCACCGCTTCCTTCCCTGTGCCTCGGAGTCCTTCCCTTCCATCAAGAACAGCTCAAGCACTATTTTCTACATGAAACCTTTCCTGATTCCCCCAACCACTTATGTCCTCTCTCTCAAGTGACCTTATATATAGTCACTTTGTATACATTTATATTTATTAACTTTACATTTATGCTTAGCATATAATTTATATGTGCTTGCTGTCTCCCCCACCCCCATCCCCAATCATTAGAATATAAGCTCTTTGTGAGGAGGGATTTCATTCTTTATATTATACCCCCCAGTGCCTAACATAGGGTCTGAATATAGTAGGCTCTTAATAAGCACTCATTGATTTATTGATTCTTGGTTAAGGGCGATCTTAGAGGGACCTTCCAATGATGAGGTCCTGTGATTCTATGTCTCCTACTGTGGTATCCATCTCATTGGATCATCTCAACTGCCTATTGAGCATTTCTTGTTGAATCAATCAATCCACAAGCCATTATTAATCAATCAATCAATCAGCATTTATTAAGCACCTATTACATACCAAATTCTGTGCTGTGCACAGGGGATACAAAAAGAGGCAAAAGACAATCCCTGCCCTCAAGGAGCTTACAATCTAATGGAGGAGACAATGTGCAAACAAATATTTCCAAAGCAAGCTATATATACAGGATAAACAGAAAATAACTAACAAATGGAAGGCACCGAAATTAAGAGGGATCAGGGAAGACTTCTTGTAGAAGGTGAGATTTTGGTTGGGATTTCAAGGAGGCCAGGAAGGTCAGTAGTTGAAATGAGAGAGAATTCCAGGCATGGAGGACAGCAAGAGAAAATGCCCAGTCAAGAGATAGAGTGTCCTATTCTTGGAACATCCAGGAGGCTAGTGTCACTGGTTTGAAGAGTATGTATTAGGAGTCAAGGTGAAAGAAGACTGGAAAAGTAGGAAGGGGTTAGTGAAGGTTTTGAATGTCAAACAGAGTGTTTAGTATTTGATCTTGGAGGCACTAGGGAGCTCACTGGATTTCAGTGGGAGTGAGGGTGACATGACTGGACTTGTGCTTAAAAAAATCACTTTAGTGGCTGAATGGAGGATGGATTGGAGTGGGGAGAGCCTTGAAAAAAGGCAGAGACACAAGAACGCTATGGCAGTAATCCAGGCATCAGAATGATGAAGGTCCCACCTAGAGTGGTGGCAGTGTCAGAGGAGAGAAGGGGGTGTGTACTAGAGATAATGCAAGGATGAAATTGACAGGCTTTGGCAACAGATTGGATATGAGGGGGTAAGAGATTGTAAAGAGTACAGGATGACTTGCAAACCCTAGGGAATGGGAAGATGGTGTTGCCCCCTATAGTGATAGAGAAGGTAGGAGGTAGAGAATGCTTAGGGGAAAGATCATAAGTTCCATTCTGGACTTATTGAATTTAAGATATCTCCAGTTTGAGATGTCTCCAGTTGGAGATGTGAGATTAGAGGTCAGTGGAGAGATTGGGGAAGGATAGGTAGTTTTGAGAATTATCAGAATAGAGATGGTAACTAAAACCATAGGAGCTGATGAAATCACCAAATGAAGTAGTATAGAGCAAAAAGAGAAGAGAGCCCAGGACATGACCCTGAGAGACACCTATGGTTAGAGGGCATGATATGGAAGAGAATACAGAAAAGAAAAAGAGGGATGGTCAGATAAGGAGGAGAAAGGAGAAAGGAGGAGAGAGTAGTATCACAAAAACCTAGAAAACAGAAAGTATCAACAAGGAGAGAGTAAGCAGCAATGTCAAAGGCTACAGAAATCAAGGAGAATTAGGATTGAGAAAAGTCCATTGGATTTAGCAACAAAGAGATCATCAGTAACTTTAGGGAGAACAAATTAGGTAGAATAAGGTCAGAAGCCAGTTTATAAAGAATTAAAAAAGGAGTGAGAGGAGACAAAGTAGAGCCACTATTGTAGATGACCAAATAGCAGAAGAGATGTAGGATGATAGAGGAGATAAAAGAACCAGGTAAGTATTTTTTCAGGATGAAGGAGACATAGGCATGTTTATAAGTAGTAGGAAATGAACCAGTAGACAGGGAGAGATTGAAAATAAGTGATAAAGTGGAGATGACAGAAAGGACAATCTTTTGGAGGAGATGGGATGGAGTGGGATCACTTGAACAAATATAGGGGATAGACTTGGTAAGGAGTAGGGCCACTTTGTCAGGAGTGAAGGAGGAGAAAGTGGCAAAAGGCATCTAAATGATAGGAGATGAAGAAGAGGGGAAAAGAGGGAGTTCATGGTGATTGACCTCAATTTTTTCTGTAAAATGTGAATCAAAGTTCTCAGTTGAAGGAATAGGGGAAAGGGGAAGTTCGAGGATGGAGGAAAGGGTTTGGAAGAGCCACTGTGAAGAGTGAGATATTGAGTTGATGAGGGAGATATAGTAGGATTGCCTAGTGGCAGTAAGGACCAAGTTAAGGTTGTGTAACATAAGTTTGTAGTGGACGCAGGCAGAATAGTTATGTGATTTTCTCTACTTTCATTCAGTAGCATACATGGAAGAATGAAGGTGATGAATGGTGGGAGTGATCCAAGGTTGAGGCTTGGTTAGACATAATCAGTGATACAATAAGAGGGTTGGGATTCAAGAGAGTAGGACAGTGTGTAGTTGAATTGGTTTAGCAAGGGGCTAAGATGGAGAGAGGAGGATGAAGTGGCTAGTGTAAGGGGTAATGACCTAGGAGAGAACTGAAAGGTCAAGGGAGTGGAGGTCATGGTGTAGATGGAAAGTAGGGTTTTGTAAGTGAGGGAGAAGTGAAAAGTCAATAGATTATAGTCAGATAAGAGAATTTCAAAATTCTTGAATATAGAGGTGATACATTTGTGGTCAATTGTAAAATCAAGGGTATGTTCATCTTCAGTGAGTAGGGAAGTGAGTAGCTTGAAGAATTGAGTGGTTAGTGTATTTCAGGGGAAATCAATATTTATGTTGAAGTCTCCTAGTATGAGGAAAGGAGTTGAAGAGGAGAGAAATATTGTGAGCCAGGTATTGAACTTATTGAGGAAGGAAAAAGAGTAACCTGCAGGTAAGGGCCACTGGGATGATAGATATGAGTGGCATGAACTTCAAAAGAAGAGCCATTATTGAGTTAGAGGAAGGAGGAGAACCTGGGAGTGGCACTTCAGAGTAAAGAGTTTTGCAACTCCCTTCCCTCAACTACTGAATCAAGGAGAATGAGTGAAAATTCAGCCAATATTGGAAAAGGTGGCCATGGAGGCTGTGTCTTTAGGGGAAGGCCAGGTTTTGGTAAGAGTTAGTAGATGGAAAGAGTAGGAAAGGAAAAGATTTAAGATGAAGAGAAGTTTGTTGCCAATGGAACAGGCATTCCAGAAGGCACAGTTGAAGGACGGGGTATAGTTAGTTCGAAACTTTTGGGAAGGTTGAGGCAGATGGTAATAAGGAATCAGGTGGTGCTGGCGTAGAATGGGGTTTGGAAGATGCTCTATAGGAGCTCAAGGTCACTGGGATATGAAGGATACGAGCAGATGTGAGAAAGTTTATCACTGAGTGCAGGGTTCCACTCCTCTATATTCAAAAGACAGGTATATCAAGACATACTTTGGGGCAGATGGAAAACACCCAGCTTGGCCCCAAGCAGCTTTTTCTCAGGGGACACCCTGTGCCCAGGAGGAAATAGAAGGCACAAATTATTAGTATATAGTCTGAAGTCCTAAAAGCCAACCATAGGCCAAGCACTGTGCTGGGCACTGGGGATACAAACACAAATAATGGAACAATCTCTACTCATAGGGCAGTTACATTCCAGTAAGAGAGACAACATAATCACATAACAGTATTTACAAAAGAAACAGAAAGAAAATAAATCCAAATTAATTCCAAGTACTTAAATATAGAGTCATTTGATAGCAGGAGCACGAGAGGTAAGGAGAATCAGAAAGGGCTGTATGTAGAAGGTAGTACTTTGTCTTGAAGGAAGGGAGGGAACCTGAGAGTTGAAAGTAAGAATGGAGTGCATTCCAGGTATAGGTAACAGTGCAAAGACACACAGGTGGGAGATGGAGGGTCTTTTGAGGAGTAGAGAAAGGGCCAGTTTGTTTGGATCACAGAGTGAAGGCATGGAAGTGATGGCCAATAGAAAGATAGGTTGGGACCAGGTTGTGAATGGCCTTAAAAGTTAAACTGAAGAATTTGTATTTTATCTCAAAGGCAATAGGAAGTCATTTGAGTTGATTGAGAGTGGGGGGCGGTCAGTTTGGTGTTTAAGGAAAATTCCTTTGGCAGCAGTGTTTGGGATTGACTGAAGTGGGGAGAGACTTGAGACCAATTAGGAGACTGTTGGCAATAATATTGACAAAAAGAAGTGAGGGTATGAACTAAAAATAATAGCTGTGTGAGTGGAAAGAAGGAGCTAGATAAGAAAGATGCTGTGAAGGTAAAAATGGCAAGATTTGGCAAATGATGGGGTGTGTGAGATGAGAGAAAGTGACAAGTTAAGAATAATGTTAAGGTTGTGAACCTCAGAGACTGCAGGAATGGGGGTGCCTTTGATAGAAATAGGGAAGTTTGGAAGAGGGAAGTGTTTAGGGGGAAAGTTAATGAGTTTCATATCACATATGTTGAGTTTAATATGTTTCTGGGACATCCAGTTTGAACTGTCCATTAGTCAACTGGTGATGCAGGACTGAAGCACAGGAGAAAGATCAGGGCTGGGTATATACATACATATATACATACACACACATATACATATGTGTATAAATATATACCCACATATAAATGAATGAATGAAAAAGCATTTGTTAATTGCTTACTATATGCAATGCACTATGCTAAGTGCTGGGGATACAAATGGAGAAGCAAGATTTGTGAGTTAGTTACTTACATAGAAATAAATAAACCCATTAGAATCAAGGACGAGAGAGAAAAAAATCAGAGACAGAGACAGAAAGATAGAGAGAGAGGCATAGAGACAGAGACAGGGAAAGAGAAAGAGAGAGTCATAGAGGCAGAGTGAGAGAGAGAGAGAGAGAGAGAGGAGAAGAAGAAGAAGAAGAAGAAGAAGAAGAAGTAGAAGAAGAATAAGAAGAAGAAGAAGAAGAAGAAGAAGAAGAAGAAGAAGAGGAAGAAGAAGAAGAAGAAGAAGAAGAAGAAGAAGAAGAAGAAGAAGAAGAAGAAGAAGAAGAAGAAGAAGAAGAAGAAGAAGAAGAAGAAGAAGAAGAAGAAGAATGAGGAGAAGGAGGAGGAGGAGGAGATAGATAAGGCAGAGAGACAGAGAGTAAAAGTAGAGGGTTCAGGATAAAGCAAACACCTACAGTTAGGTGGTGTGCTGTTAAGGCAGCAAAAGAGACTAAGAAGAAACTGTGAGACAAGTAGTAGACAAAATGGGAGCGAGGAGTGTGAAGAAAATCCAGAAAGATGAAAGGATGCAAGAGGAGAAGATGGACAACAGGGTCAAGCACAACAGTGAGATTGAGAAGGATTACCACTGAGGAGAGACAATTTGGCAATTAAATTAATGTTGATACCCTCAGAGAGAACAATTTTAGTTGGGTGATGAGGATAGAAGTCATATTGCAAAGGACTGAGAAATGATAGCTTTTTCAAAGAGTTTGGTTAAGAAAGAGTGGAGATGTGTAGAATGATAGCTTGAGGGGATGGTAGAATCTAGAGAAGGTTGGTTTTTTTTAAGGATGGGGGAGACCTGGACATGTTTAGAGAGTAGAAAAGGAGCCATTAGATACATAGCACTCCATTTGTACCATCTACATCCTCTCATCCTACTCACAGGGTGCTGCGTGGAGCTGGAGGAAGTCACACAATGATGCTGACTGGGTACCTCACTGGGCTGAGGTTTGGTGAAAGAGAGACATAGGACAGGGGGATGAGGGACTCCAGAGTATGAAACAGTAAAGAGTTAAATTGGCTTAAGTATAGGAAAGAGAGGAAAGTGAAGCCAGAGCAAAGGTAATGGCTTGAGAAAGGAACGAGAGATGGGGGGAATGGGGTCTTGATGAAGAATGATTTTAGAAGGGATGAGGTGTAGGAAAAGGTGACAGAAGGTTATGGTCAGATGGAGGAATGTCAGAGTTGGGTGTCCTATCAGTACCTCAAACTCAACCTGTCCAAAACAGAACTGATTATATGTCATCCCAACCTCATTCTCTTCCAGACTTCCCTGTTTCTGTCAAAGGTACCACCATCTTTTGCAAGCTGCGTGTTATACTTTATTCTTCACTCTTCCTCATGCTACATATGCGATCAATTGCTAAGCCTAACTGATTTCACTTTCACAGCTTCTCTCACATAAACACCGATAGAGTTCAGGCTTTTATCACCTCTCACTTGTGCCATTGCAAAAACTTCCTCTATTTATTTTTTTAAATTGATAATTTGGTTGTTTTTTAACATCATCATAGTTTTTCCAGGTGTCCCTCTCCTTGCTTCTCCCAGAGAGCCATCTCATACAGCAGATATTTTTAAAGGCCAAGAAAGAGGAAAAAATGAGTACAACCAATTACTACATTCAAAAAAGTCTAAAACATGTGTGATGTAGACCTCCTGCCTCCATGAAGGGATAGGTTGTTGGTGTCCTCTAATATCTCTTCATTAAAGTCATGCTTGATCTTCATAGTTTTGTGATACTCACTTTTGGTATTTTGTGTGTGGTTGTTCTTTTCACATATATTATTGTAATCTTTGTGTATACTCTTTTTTTGGCTCTACTTACTTCACTCTGCACCAGTTCATGTAGATTTTTCCATGCTTCTCTGTATTCATTATGTTCATCTTCTTAATATTCTTGATATTCCATTACTTTAATGTACCACAATTTGTTTAGCCATTAGCAGCCATTTAGTTGTTATAAATGTTTTGGTGTATATGGGGACTTTCTTCTTGTGAATGGCTTCCTTCCAATAATGGAGTCTCTGGTTTTAAGGGTATGGACATTTTAGTTATTTTATTTGCACAATTCCAAATTGCTTTCTAAGGTATTTGTACCAATTCACAGCTCCACCAACAATGTCTTAGCATGCCTATCATTCCACAACCCTTCCTATTGTCATTGTTTGTCATCTTTGCCAATTTATAGAGTGCAAGGTGAAACCTCAGGGTTGTTTTCATTTGCTTTTCTCTTATTGTTAGTGATTTAGAGCATTCTTTTCTGAGATACTTGTGGATATTTGGTAATTCTTCTGAGAACTTTATGTTCATATCCTTTGATAATTTATGTATTGAGAGAATGGCTATAGTAGTTTCTTCTTTTTTTAAATTTATTTTTATTTTTTTAATATTTTTTATTTTTAGTTTACCAAACACAGTTCTACATAATTTTGAGTTCCAGATTTTCTCCCCTCCCTCCCCCCTCCCTCCCCAAGATGGCATGGAATCTCATATAACTACCATGTATAACTTCGCATTAAATTAATTTATTCACTAGTCAAGTTGCGGAGAAGAATTATGACCAATGGAATGAATCATGAGAAAGAAGAGACAGAACCAAAAAAAACCCACAAAAACAAAAGAGAAGAAAAAATGTGAGCATGTAGTGTGCCTCAATCTGCATTCAAACCTCACAGTTCTTTCTCTGGATGAAGATAGCACTCTCCATCGTGAGTCCCCTGGAGTTGTCCTTGCACCCTGCGTTGCTGAGAAGAGCGAAGTCTGTCAGGGTTGGTCCTCACGGAATCCATATATCTGTGGTTGTGCACAATGTTCTCCTGGCTCTGCTCCATTCACTCAGCATTATGTTGTGTAGGTTTTTCCAGGCCACTACGAAGTCCGTATAGCAGCTTCTTCTAAAATTTTTCAATAGCTTATGTTTTTACATCACTTTCATTTCCAAACATATCCTCCCATTCCCCTTTCCCTAGTACCTGGAGAGCCATATTTGTTACTAAGAATAAAAATGAAAGAGGGGAAAAAGAATTTCAGCAAAACTAATCTACATCAACTAAAAATAAATGATTTTCCATATTCATTGTTTCCCATGGCTACAAGGAAGGGAGGGGAAGCCATTTTCTGATATCTTCTTAGGGACCAAATTTGGCCATTACAATAACATAGTACTCAATTTTGCTAGGTTTGTTTTGTTCATTGACAGTGTTATAGTTATCATGTACACATTTTTCCTGGATCTGCTTACTTCATGTTGCATCAGCTCATGCCTTCTAGTGAATCTCTGTATTTTTTACATTCATTTTTTAGGCAAAGTAATATTTCCTTACATTCATGGACCACCAATGTGCTTAGTCAAATTGATCTTTTTTTACGTTGTCACTTTCCAGTGATTCTCCCACCCTCAGTAGAGCCCTACCTTGTAACAAGTAAGTCCAATTAGACAAGACAAATCAACACTTGATCTTGTATGTGCCTCTTCTTGCCTATAGTCCACCACCTCTCAGCCAAGGCAGGGAATATGCTTCTCCAACGTTTCTCTAAAGTTGCAACTGGTCACTGCAGAGATCAAGGTTCTAAAATTTTTCAGTGCTATTTTACTTTACATTATCGTGGTCATTTTTCAAATTTTTCTTTTGGTTCTGTTTCCTTCTCTCTGAGAGTTTGGATCTGACCAAAATAACATTAGGGATTATCTTTCAGACTTCCCTCTCCTTCACTAACCATATCAGAGTCATTACAAAGTGTTGTCAGTTCTCCCTTGAAAAATCTCTTCAGTTCTAGAAGGCCCTTCCATTTCTCCCTCTCTATTCCCTTCAGCATTGTGTTCCCACTTCAGAGAAGGTGCTGTGCTCTATGAGCAAAGCAGAATTGAAACACCTCAAAGGAAATGCAGGATGCACAAATTTAGAATATCCACCCAGAATGTTCATATGGACTATTTGTGCCCAACCTGTGGTAGAACATTCTGAGCTCATATTGGTCTGATCAGCCACAGTTGGACCCTGTAATTTGACTCTAACATGGTAATGTCATGTTGGTCCTCCTCAAGAATGAAGGACAACAACCAACCGACCACCGACCAACCAACCAGTTATCACCTGAGCATAGACCCTCATGACCAGCCACCTCCCCACTGCTGTAGACTCCTAATTGGTCTTCCAGCCTTTCCTTTCTCCTCTTGCCAATCTATCCTTCATATTGCTACTGGACTAATCTTTCTTATACATAAATCTGCAAATGCTCAGAAATCTCTAGTGGCTCCTTATTGACTCTGGGGTTAATTCCAAACTCTTTTGGCTGGTATTCAATGTTTTCAGCAATCTGGAAGGGCTCTTTCTTTCCAGATTTCTGCCTTACTTCTCTTCATACACTCTGTACTACAGACAAAAGTGACTGAGCTCTATTTCCAAATATTCTTCACATTTTCCTGCCTCCATGTTTTTGTTCATGCTATTCCTTATGCCTGGAATGCCATCTTCTTTACCTGGTGAATTTCCTTTAATATTAGGATTACAAGATTCATTGCTGCAAAGCACCTAGCAGGTTATTTCTTTTTTTTCAGCTGAGAAAGCTGAGACCCAGTGAGGTTGTGACTTGCCTAAGGTTGTACAGCTAATTTAAAGCCCAATCCAAATGCCATTTCTTTCAATGAAACCTTAACTGATTCCCTGGTTTCAATGGCTTCATTCTTTCATACTTTGTTGAGTA
This sequence comes from Trichosurus vulpecula, assembly GCF_011100635.1. Lineage (NCBI taxonomy): Eukaryota > Metazoa > Chordata > Mammalia > Diprotodontia > Phalangeridae > Trichosurus > Trichosurus vulpecula. The sequence goes on along the minus strand of NC_050574.1, from coordinate 74,214,809 downwards.
ATTAGACATTTTTTGTACTTCTGCAATGCACATATCATGTAATAGTAGGGATTATGCTATATAACACGTAATATTGGATTGAATTGAATTAACATTGTCAGATCTGGGCTTCAGTGAGTTTAATCAGGCAGCTTGTCCAAAATGGATTGGACTAGAGGAAGGGAGACCAGTTAGGAAAATGTTGCATTACTTAGGGTGACAGGGAATAAGAGTCTGGACTAGGGTACTGAGCTTGGAGTAAGGAGACATGTATTCAAACCATGACTTTAATATTTCCTAGCTGTGTCCCTGTAGGCAAGTACCTTGAAATCTCTGAGCTAGTTACAGGTATTTGTGATTTATCTTTGTACTAAAGTGTAAGCTCCTTGAGGGCAAGGACTATGTCATACCCAAACTCTGTATCTCCTTTCCCATGGCCCCAAGAGCCCAAGATAGTGCTATACAAACTGTAGGTGCCTAATAAATGTTTTCAGAATAAATACACAAACAGGAACTGAGAGGCCTTCATCAGTAAGATGTAGCTCATTGCATCCAGTAATTCTTTCTTTCTGAGCAAAAGTATCTGTCTACCATGCACAGGACTCTAAAGTATCCGTTAACCTTTGGATGGAGAGGAGATGGGAGGTCCAGCTGGAGCCTCTTGTGGGTACTGGAACCTCCCCCACCCCCCCCCCGTTATCATGCAGCTCACCTCTGAAAATAGTGGTTGGAATTCTTTCATCCCCCAGACCATTCAGTCCTCCCCACACACCTGCTCTCACCCCTAGCTATGGTACTACCAGGTTCACTCTCCCTGATAGAGGTGCCACAGACAGATACCACCCATAGGGTCTCTGCTCCCTCCTTAGAATAATTAAAATTCAGCGCTGATGGGGAGAAGCCCTTCTCCTCCTCCCTCCCAGAACAATAGCCAAAGGAGGCCCCAGATTGCAATCTCCGGGCAATGTTGCTAGTTGAAAGAAATGAATGTTGAGCATTGAATGTTAAAAATTGTGTTGAATTAGATAAGAAAATCCCATGTAGACTTTGTTAATGATTCATAATCAGCTAATAAGCTCATCTCCAGAAGAATACTGATCCGTGGACCCGTTAGCTCATTTATCACTATGTTTTACAACATTGGCACAGAAACTAATTAAGTCCCAGCATCATTACACAGAATTCCTTTTAATAGAGATACAATGATGCACGAGAGGCTACAGGCTGCGCTGCAAATCGCACCAAGAGCTTCTGGACAGCGGGCTTTAATTAACATGTTCGTTGGAAGCAGCTCGCTTAAATAATAACCAACCAGGAAACAGCTGTAGCTCAGGAGCTGGGGGAGCACTCTAAGAGTGTGTGTGTGTGTGTGTGTGTGTGTGTGTGTGTGTGTGTGTGTTGGGAGGGGGTGAGCAAGCAAGCTATGGAGACAAGGGGAGAGAGGGATTGTTTCAGGTATGGAACTTGGCCTGGGGGGGAACCTTGTTTGCTGGAGGAAGTTGGAAAGGGTTCATCTGTCCCCTGAGTGGGTAGGGGACATTAAAAAAAGTTTCTGGGCAAATCATCTTTATGAGATCACGGACTGAGAGTGAAAGAGAACTCACGTTTCAAATGAGGAAACTGAGGCCCAGGCCTTCCAGCTATTATCCCTCTCTCACTGGAATAGCCTCTTTAGAGATCGTGCAAACCTCTAAATCCCTTGTCTAGACTCACAGATTTCTTACTCATAGATATTATGTCTCTTCATTGACAAAAAAGTCTTTATTGGTGACTTCCAATTTCCTCTTAAGTAAAGTTGAAATTTCTTATCCCAACATTCAGGGCTTTCCTCAGTTTAGTTTTACCTTACCATGCCATTCATATATTTTAACAGCCATCACCACATGTGCTATATACTCTATTCAAATGGAACAACTCTCTGTCCTCTGACTTCCTTTCCCATCTCTTTGCTTTCACTCAGGCTATTTGTTCCCTCTGCCTTGTTCTCCCTTCCCATTTTGCCTGCTGAACACCCAACTATCCATTTTATAAAGCCAACTCAATCCCCACCACCTCCCTTGAGGAGCCTTCCCTTCTTCCTCATGTTGGTAATGACCTTCCCGCTTAAGTTCCTCATGATGTTTTTCACCTCTCTGGTGCACCTATCATGTAATATTGTGTATCACAGTCATTTATGTTTGAATTTGATCTTCCTGGACTGGGAACTCCATGAGGACAGAGACCAACTCTTATCCAGGCTTTATATATCCTTACAAAATTGGAATTTGCACATAGTAGGAGCTTCATAAATGTTTGTTCTTTTGTTATAATTTCTTGACATCTTCCATTTCTAGGGCTAGATTATGATGTTGTAAAAAGAGCTCTAGATTTGGAACTGGATAACTTGCTTTTGAATCCTGATTTGGCCATTTACTATGTAAACCTTGGGCAATTATCTGTTTCTTCATGCCTCTCTGTCATCTGTAAAATGGGGAGAATGATACTCACCTTACCAGATTGTTAGTAGGTTTACATGAAATGACACATGCAAAGATCTTTTTATCCAATTGCAAAATGGTGTACAATGTCAGTTATTAGCTCCATTAGAAGAGCTTTCTTTGGGATGTGTGTGTGTGTGTGTGTGTGTGTGTGTGTGTGTGTGTGTGGACTGGTTATGCTTTCAATGAGATGTTATAGAACAAAGACTACAGGATGTCACCTGCAAAGGACCTTAGAACAAAGAATGTCAGAGGAGAGAAGACATTAGGAAGAACATAAGTTACAGTTGGGGAGGGAGTTAAGATGATTGAACACAGGATATCAGAGTAGAAAAGAGCTTAGAGTGAACATAGAATGTTAGAGCCAGAAAGAATCTTGGAACATAAAACACAGAATGTCAGAGCTGGAAGAGGCTTTAGAATATAGAGTATAGAATATCAGAGTAATCAGGGTATTAGAATGAAAATAGAATGTTAGAGTTAGGAGGGACCTTAGAACATAAAAAATAATGTAAGAGCTGGGAGAGATCTTAGAACATAGAACAAAACATAGTAGAGTAGGAAGAACTTTAGAATGAACACAGAACAATTGAGCTTAGAACATAAAATAAAGCATGTCTATTCTGGAAGACTCTATAGAACTATGGTCTCCAAAGTAAGGGGGCTGTGGTGCACCCTCAGGAGCCGTGTGATCAACCACATGGAGCTTGGGAGGATTATCACTTACCCTGTGACAGCCAGTGATGGAGTTTATTGTGAGACAGCTAGATGGTATAGTGAATTGAGCAATTGGCCTGAAGTCAGGAAGACTTGAGTTCAAATCCTGCTTCAGACACTTACCAGCTATGTGACACTTGGCAAATCTCTTAATCTCTGTTGGCCTTAGTTTCCTCAACTGTAAAATGGGGATCATAATAGCACTTACCTCTCAGAGTTGTTGTGAGGATCAAACGAGATCATATTTGTGAAGCACAGTGCCTGGTGCGTAGTGTGTGCTTAATAAATGCTTGTTCCCTCCCTTCCTTTATTTCTAATATGGCTCCACAATTATCCTATGCCATTTCTCCATTCTGCCCCTTCTCCATTCTGTGGGAGCTTCTATCTCTCTTCCTTTCTCCCCTAGCCCAGCTCTACACTGGAAATCGGCAACTGAAAGTAATTGCAACCTAACAGCTCTCTGAGCAATATAGCACCTGTGCATGCGCCACTGGAAAAAACTTTCATCCCTATACTTATCCTCCCTCCCAAAGAGTACCTTGTGTCAGCAGCAGACTCCCCTCTTCCCTTTCTTTTGTATGGGACAGAGTGAGTTGCATGGGATGAGTAGGCATGGATGAGTTGGGATCTCCATTATAGATCTTTCTCCATACTACTCCACCACACCCCTGCCCAGCTCTCTTCTGAACTTCCCCATTTTTTTTGTGGGAGAGTAATCCTGCAAATGATTCAAATTTGCAACATTGGTGCCATTTGGGACTCCTTCCTCTCCCTCACTCCATCCAAAAAGTCAATTGCCAAATCTTGTTATTTTTCTTTCATAGCATCTCCTCTCTAGAGCCTGATTTAGAACCTCACCACCTCCTAGAAGATCACAATAGCCTTTGATCTGGACTTTCTGCTTTAAGTCTCTCCCCACTCCAAGCCAGCCTCCACCCACTTGCTGAAATAATCTTTCTAAAGCATAGGTCTGGCCCTGTCACCCCCACCCCCACCTCCATTCAGTAAGCTCCAGTGGTTCCCTATCACACCCAGAATCAAATATGATTTCACCTTTATCTTCTGTTTTTAAATTTCTCTTTTTCATATATGTTTTGTAAAGGACATAATTATTAGCACAGTAGTAAATGAATATAATTTATAAGTAAATATTTGGGCTACATGATCAAAAATTTTACTGACAGAAGTGCAAGATAAACAACTTTGAAGACCACTGCTTTAAGATATACAACACAGAATGGGAGAGCTGGGAGGGGAACCTTGAATCACAAAATGTCAGAGATGGAAGTTATCTTAGAACAGAGAATGCCAGATATGGGAGAGATCTTGGAGCACAGAATGTCAGAGTTGGGAGGGCCCTTAGAACAAAGAATATCATGGCCAGAAGGGACCTTAGAGAGTGGATTATAGAATGTCTGAGTAGGAAAGACCTTAGAATGAATACAGAAAGAGCACAGAATTACCTAAAGGACATGGAACATCAAAGTTAAGAGAAACCTTGGAGCAATGAACATAGACTATCAAAATGGAGGCTTCAGAAATCATGTAGTCTGTCCTCCTCATCTTAAGAAGGAGGACGCTGAGGCTCGGGGAGGAGGAGGAGTGCCTTGTCTAAGGGGACATAGCTAGGAAATAACCAAGCCAGGATTTGACCCCATTCTCCTGCCCCCAGCATGGGACTCTCTCCACTGCCCCCCACTGCTGGCTGACAGACAGGCATGGCCAGAGATCAAGCACTTACTTAACTATGCTTTGTAATGGAATGCAAGTGCTTTATGGACAGTACATTGATTGCCAATACTACAAAACACTGTATGGCTTTAATGCAGGCTCATGGGGTGACGGGAGGCTGTAAACTGCTCTCTTCACTAGTGTTAATGTAGATGAGTCCCATGCCTAATAAAATCTGGGTCTTAATGCATTTGTTTCTGTTGCTCAGCCCTCTGCCCGAGCTCTCCGGAGCACAGATAGGTTAAGTGACTGGTCCGGGGTCACACAGTAAGTCAAGTGTTTGGTTGAAGCTTGAATCTGGGTATGTAGGAGGCTGTCCTCACTTTACTTCCAACCCCCTCTCATGTGGATGCCTTTTCCTTCTGTCATAAGGACCAAGTGTCTGCATCTAAACCCTCTTCCTCAGACTCGAGCTGGTCACACTGGGGACTTTATGCCCTGGGTACATAGTACAGTGGAGAGAATACTCACTGGTTTTGGAGTTATAGGACCTGGGTTCAAACCCTGTACTGGTCACTTACTAACTGGATGACCTCAAGGAAGTTACTGAACCTCCCTCTGCCTCAGTTTATGCATCTGTAGAATGAAAAGGCTAGACTAGACAGCCTTCAAGATCCCTCCTGGCTTTAAATCTCAGGTCCTGTGTGGTCAACACAGTCTCTAATGGGCCCCTTTCCGTTGGCTGTGGACAATACTCTGGAACTGTAGGCAAGTCACCTCATCTTCTCTGTGCCTGACCTTACTTATCATCCTCACGAGCTGATGGGTAGCTCTAAGGGAGCTCTTCCCAAGTTCATGCCCCTTTGCCCCAGAAAGATGGGTTGGCTGCTCTCCTGGGCTCCAGATGTAGCTGGTTTCCACAGCTGCTTCTTCAAATCAGAAGCAAAATGATTCAGAAAAACCTTGGAAACAGATTTAGTGTAAGCCCCATGCAGAACAATAGCCTATTATGAAGACTCCCACCTAATGTTCTGCTGAAGTCGTGATACGTATGGGTTCAGTCGGGCTTGAGCTACACGTGACATTCATTTTTAGAGCTGGCAATCTTTCTGTCTTGTGACTCCATGGCAAACATCCCCAAGTCTTCACAGCTGGGGCTGCCTTTGCCTAGGGAGCTCAGCAAATTTCCTGTCCGCAAATGAAAAGGACACTCAAGGGTCAGCTTGAATGGAGGTAATGTGTGGCTGCCTTGGGACATCAGAATCTTCTTTTGGTACATCAGAAAAAGCTCTGGATTTAGAGTCAAAGGAGCTGATTTCCAATCCTACACTCCCTGTGGGACCTGGGGGGAGGGCACTTTACCTCTGGGCCTCAGTTCCCTCAACTGCTTTATGAGATTGGTCAAGATTGGTCTATAAATTTGCTTTAATAAAATTGATTTCCTTTGTAATTTTATGCATTTAAAAACATTAATCTAAAAAGGGGTCCTTAGGCTTCTCTGATTGCCAAAGGGGTTCACAGCATAGAAAAGGTTAAGAACTCCTGGACTAAGCTATCTCTAGGGTCCCCCTCCCAATTTAAAAATTTTGAGACCCTGACCTTTGACCTTTCTGCCTCTAGGGCTGTGAGCAGAGGCTAGGAGGTTACTTGGCAGGGTTGCCAAAAAAGGATGTTCAGTCTGGTGTGAGGTCCTTTCTAGCTCACAGATTCTAGGATCCTATAAACTTATAGGGAAGGAGATTTCAGCCCAATAAAAGGAAGACTTCTAATAATTAGCACTAGCCTCTGATGAGATGGGATACCTATCACGTTGTAAGTGTCCTATCACTTCAAGCAGAGGTTGGATGGTCATTTCTCAGGGAGGTTGTAGTTGGGAATCCCTATTGAACAAAGGGTTGGCCTAGCTGGCCTCCAAGGCCCCTTTTAGTTCTGTGATTTCTTAAAGGCAAACATCATTGGCCCTTCAGGCTCAGGCTATGCTACTTTTCGGATGACCCATAGACTAAGAATTGGAAGGAAACTAGGAAATGTCTAGCCCCTACCCACCATTTAAAGAAGGAATCCCACCTTAAACAGCCCTCCATTCTTTGAACATTCCATTCTTTGCCTGAATACCCAAACTGTGGGGAGTTTCCTATCCCTGTGGTGGTCCATTCCATTTTAAGTAGTTCTAATTTGGATAGCATTAGCCTCTTAATCCTCATGAAATCTGTCTCACTATAATTTAGCATCTAGTAATTTACTAGAGCTGAAAAGCCATCTATCTATTTAATCCAAATCTTTCATTTGATATTTGAGGAAACTGAGTCCTGTGAAGTCTGAGTAATTTTTTCAAGGTCACAAGGGTAGTATCAGAAGGAGGATTTAAATACAAGCTTTTGACTCCAGAGTCAGCATTCTTTCCACCATCCCATTATGCTTCTGATTATTTCATTCCTAGTTCTGGCCTTTGGGGTTAAGTAGAATAAACTCAATATCTCTTACAGTCAAGTCAGCAAGTCTTTGTTAAATGCTTATTACATGCCAGGTACTGCACTAAACATTGGGTTAGATCTACATGTTATGAGGATAATGATTATGGTACCCTTAAATCTTCTCTTCTTTAGGTCCTATATCCCAAAATTCTATGACTAAGCATTGGAAGGTATGGTTTCCAGTCTCCAGGCTGTTTTTCTCAGAACACACTCCAGTCTGTCAATCAGTTTCTTGAAAGGTAGCACGTGGAGCTAAACGCAATACTCTAGATGCCATGTGATCTGGTCAGATCATCCCTCTTCCTTTGGACATCATAACTCTATTGATGAAGCTAAATTCTCATTAGCTGTGTTTACTTAACACTTAGAGGTGTTATTATAGTATCTGGGCTTTAATGATGCCAGTATGGTTATGGATTGCCAATTTTGTCTTGCTTCTCCAAGCTTTACATTAATCAGAATCCCATCGATAAGAATAAGTATATTTGGTTAATGCTAACCATAGCCAGAACTTGGACTTTGGCTGTAACTCGTATTTAGACAAAAGATCCTTGTCACTCGATTTAGAAATAAGTCTGAGGGACATTTCCTCTCACCCTTCTAGATGGATTATGTCACCATAGTGAGTTAGGCTCTTCTAACAAAAAATGGTCCTCTCCCAACATACCTAGTCTGGGTTCATCACTACTCCTTAGTGATTGGCAGTCTCTCTCTCTCTCTCTCTCTCTCTCTCTCTCTCTCTCTCTCTCTCTCTCTTTCTCTCTCTCTCCCTGCCCCCCATAGGAATAACAAGAGGGAAGAGCTATGGTGTTACAATGTGATAAGATCCTCTTTAGAATTATCTCCAAGGGATGGGTATGAAGGAAGAGGAATAATAAGGGTGATAGCAGAAAGAGCCTTACTCTGGGAGTCAGAAGGCAAAGATTCTCATTCTGACACTTCTGGTTAACTATTTGTGTCATCTGTGGAACATTCCTTTCCATCCCTACATCTCAGCTTCCTCATTTGTGAAAGGAAGGGCTAATATTCTGTGTTTGAAGTTTCCTACTTAATCTGAATTCAATGTTCTATGTATTGGGGTTCCTTTAGGCTTTCACATTCTGTGTTCTGAAAGCCACTCCCAGGTTAAGCTTTCCATACTCATTCTAAGGTCCTTCCTACTCTGACATTCTGTATTCTAAGATTTCTCCCAGCTCTGACATTCTATGGTCTAAAATCCTTCCTAGTGTTGATATTTTATGTCCTAAGGTCCCTTCCTGTTCTGGCATTCCATGCTCTTTGTTCTAAAGTCCCTCTCAACGCTGACATTCTCTATTCTATGGTCTAAGGTCTCATCCACTTTGGATGTCACCCACTGGATACCTCTAAGGCGAGTGCCCATTGGTGTAATCTGGCCTACTGGAGCTTTGCTTCCCTCTGCTCATTGATTTGGCTGGGACTTTTATTGTCTGCTCCAATGTAATTAAAGACTCCTCTGATGGTGCCAATTAAAAGGCTTGGAGGGACGGGTGCGGGCGCTCCCATTATCACATGGTACAACGCGGTGGAGCTGTAAACATCCATTAGCCATTACAGCTCTCATTAGTCCTTGAAAAACAACTCATTAGTGTCCATAGAACTGACAGGTAAATACAACTAATGGGATGAATCTATCAATAAATTCATTGTGTGCAAAATCAGGGTTTCTATCATTGCGCAGCTCACGGTGACTGATCAGAAGGTTAAATACTCCTCCTGCAAAAATATATATAAGTTGCAAAGCACTTAGCCTGATAGACTGTGAAAAAATGGCATGTGAGAAACTAATGAAGACATCAAAGGCTTTATTTATACGTAGGGTGGGTTCATTTCAAGTTCAGGTTGCTATGAATTGTCACAGCTGTTTAGCTGAGACTAAATTTTAGAAAGCATATTGATTTGTTTTAATTTAAATGGGGGTAGTTTACAAAAGCGGCTTGAATCTGAAGCAATGCCACCGATGATGGCCCAGTGCATGGTGGGGGCAGGGGGCCAGAGTTCTCAGCACTACTTGCCAGCCTCCCTGAAAAGCATCTTCTGAAATGACTGTGTGGTGCATGGAGTGAAGGAGGTGGTTCTCAGGAAGACTTTCGAGAGAGAGATACAGATGGAGGAAGGCCTGCTTCACTTGGGGCCTGTTGAGAAAGACTGTCCCATGTTAGTGGAGGATAATTTGGACACCTAGAATTCTAGATGGTCAGAACTGGAAGGGACCTTACTGACCATTTAGGCTAAACTCCTAATTTTTCAGATAAGAAACTGAATAATAATGTTGGAAGGTGTTTAGAGGCCATTAAATCTAACCAACTCATTTTTACAGATGAGAGAACTAAGGCACAGAGAGCTTAATTGCTTTCCCAGGGTCCTAAACCTAGTCATCTAAATCAGAACTTGAACCTAGCCATTCTGACTCCAACTTCTACCCACTATGCCACAATTGCCCAAGATCACTAAGGTAGTAAAGAGACAGAGCCAGATTTCAAATCCAGGTCCTCATCAGACCTATATGAGAAGCTTTGTGCTTTGACTTATTACTGTGCTATTCTCCCTGCTCCTCCCTTGGACTGAGAGCCTTTCCTGGGACAAGTTTAAATGCCATAGCTAGCCTGGTTTGGGCAGGACTATCTTAATAGCATCTTAGTTGGGAGGTGGGGAGCAAAAGCAAGAATGAGTCATTTAGGACAGTAGAAAAAGATCTATTATCAGAGCAGGCAATGTGAGTTAACCAGCAGTAGTGACCAGAGGCAGGAGGTGGATGTCCCAAATCCTGGGCCATAAGTTGGCAATGTGAACATATTTAGATCCATGTGACCAAACAGGAAGAGTCTAAGGCCAAGTAAGACTTCAAGAAACTGGGTATCCAAGCAGACTTGAGTTCAGACAAAGAATCAAACTCCTAATTTGTCTCACTCAATGTGGTGAGGTGGCCAGTGTCCTTCTGAGTTGTAGGATTTGGGGCTAACCCCACCCTGATTTTTGAGCAAGAAAATGTCTTGGTTAGACCTGTTCCTCAGGAAGATTATTTTGGCAGTTGAGTAGGAAAAGGATGAGAAGAGAAAGATCATGGCACAGAGACTAGTTACAAGAGTGTTATGATAGTCTAGGTTAGAGGTGATGGGGGCTTGAGCTAGGATGATAGCCATATGAATAGAAAGAAGGATTTTAGCAAGTGGCAAGATACAGTTGTGGGTGGGGGGAATGAGGAAGAGTAAAGAGCTAAAGAGCTAAAGATAAGTCAGTTCACAAACTTAGCTGACCAGGAGGTATGATAGTGTCCTCAGTAGAAAAAAGGAAGCTTGAAGTAGGGACTGGTTTATTTGGGAAGGTGACATGACCACCAAGAAAGTGAGAGACTACAGAAAGAGGAGGGCTCAGGATAGAGGCTTGAGATGCACTCATTTTTAGGGGTGGAAGATCAATGATGATCCAATAGACTGAAAAGGAGTGGTCAGACTGAAGGGGGAGATGGGAAGAACCTGGAGAGAGTGGTGCATCATGGACCAAAGGAGAAAGAGTTTCTGGGAAGAAGACAAAGCTGGTGGTATGCAAAACTTTAGAAAGGAAGATGAGGATCGAGGAAAGATTAGCAGATTTGTCAATTGGGCAATCACTGAAACTCTTGTGAGAGCAATTTTAGAAGTGTGGTGGGATTGGAAGCCAGTCAATAAGCATTTATTACTGCTTATCATGTGATGGGCACTATACTAAGCCAGATTACAAGGGTTGAGAAGTGAGTGAAATGTTGGGAAGGAGAGGCACCAAGGGCAGATGACTGTTCCTAAGAGTATGGCAGTGAGGAGGAAGAGAGACATTGGACAGCACCTTGAGGGAATGCTATGGTTCAACTGAGCTGTTAAGTCTCATCTATTCTACCTTCATGACATCTCACCCATCTATCTCCTTCTCTCTCACATGGACACCACCTTATTTTAGCCTCTTGCTTGGTCTCCCTGTGTCTCTCCCCTCATCATTCTGTCTTTACCATGGCTGCCAAAGTGGGGTTTCCAAAGCCCAGGTCTGACAACGTCATTTCTCTGCTCAAAAATCTCTAGGTGGTGGTGGTGGTGGTAGAACGCCAATTCCATATTACCTCTAGGATGAAATATAAATTCCTGCTTGGCATTTAAAGCCCTTCGCTAGTTGGCTCCAACCCCATCATTCCAGACTTATTTTACATGACTCCCCTTAATGTACACTGAACTCCAGTCAAACTGTTCTGCTTAGGGTTCCTGCCACAAAGCATCGCAGCTCCTATTTCTGTGCCTTTATACAGGCTGTCCGCTAGGTTTAAAATGCATCTCACCCTCACCTCTGCCTCCAAGGATGTCTCCAAGTGACACCTTTGACAAAAAACCTTCCTGCTGCCCTGTTACCAAATAATTTTGTAACACACATGCACACATAGGTATGTACACATAAAGCACAATACCTTGTATTTCATAATACAGAACTATATAAATATATATAACATATATACATATAACTATATATACATATATATTCATGTGTATATATGTATATTTGTAAATATAAACTTTTAAATATGCCAATATTGTCTTGATAGAAATTTAAATTCCTTTTTGGACTTCAAAATCATACCTCTACTGCTGTCTCATCCTGGAACTTCCCTCAGTGCCTGGCATATCCCAGTCCTGGTGAATATCAGGCCTCTGGACCCAGATGGCTCTGGAAGAGAAAGTGAGGCTGGTGAGTTTGCACAGCCCTCCCTCACCCAAATTAAAGTCAACTGAAAGTCATGTCATCATTTCCCTGATGTCGTGGTCCTCTTCGAGAATGAAGGACAAATGCAACCTGTGAGTAGCCTCTGTCTCTGCCTCTGCCTCCTCTCCATGCTCCATTTCAATGGCTGAAGGCTGCCTCCTTAACTTTGGGTTTACTGGCTAGATTTCTTTCTCAAAAACCAAGCCTTAAACCCAATCACTCCGGAGCTCATAGATTGGACAATAGGTCCCTGCCCTCCTAGCACAGAGTGAATGTAAATACCAAATAGTAACTGTTTGTCTTTTGGCCAGGAACCCTGAGAGTCTTCCCCTCCCAGTTTGATTTTTTTTTTGAGTTTTGGTTAAAGGGGCCATCCCTTGATTAACTTCTTAAAGAGGCCTATTCACTGAATGGGCATTACCTCACTCAAAGTGAGAACCTGAAAAGACTTTAGCCTGAAAGGGCCAGGGTCTCCCAATGCATTCTGGGCCATCTCCAGTCTTCCTGGTGAATATCAGGCCACTGGACCCAAATGTCTCTGGAGGAGAAAGTGAGGCTAGTGACCTTGCACAGCCCTCTCTCATTGAAATCAAAGTCAACTGTAAGTCATGTCATCATTTCCCTGATGTCATGGTCTTCTTCGAGAAAGGACAAACACAACAGCAACAGCAACACAACTTGGTCCTAGAACATCCTACTACCTTTGTGGCCTGCTCACTCTGCAGTATCACTTCTCAAGGCTCCCCTCTCCTCTCTCATTGATGAGTTTCTCCTGGAGCTTTTATTTTGTGAAAGAGCCCTGGCTGACCTGCCTTCATTTCCCTTTCAGACCTGATTTTGTGGACTTCAAGATCATATGTTTGAACTAGACACCTTTATCTCCTTCTTAGCACTTTTCATCCCCATTTTGTATGTTGTTTTTCCCCATTAGAACATAAACTGCTAGAGGGCAGGGACTAATTTTTTTTTTTGCTTATATTTATATCCCTAGTGCTTACTACAGTGTCTGGCACATAGTAAGCACTTAATAAATGCTCATTTTCTTCCTTCCTTCCTTCCTTCCTTTCTTTCTTTCTTTCTTTCTTTCTTTCTTTCTTTCTTTCTTTCTTTCTTTCTTTTCCTTCCTTCCTTCCAAGGACTTTATCATTTTCTTCCTTGTATTTTCATTACCTAGCATAGTAATTGGAACATAAAGTTGACTTTAATAAATGTTGATTAATTGATCAATTGACTTAGAATGGGGTCAATCACAGCATTTTTGTGGGCAATGGGTGAGAATCCAGAATCCAGCTGACAGGGAAAGGTTAAAGGTGATAGGGCAAGATCAATGAGACAAACTTCTGGAAGAAAATGGGAAATAGGAAATACATAAGAATGTGATCAAATGTACAAGGTGGGGGCAGGGCATGGCATTATGCCAGTAGGGAGAATTGGCTCCTTCAGAAGAGAAGGGTAGCATAGCTCAGGGTGGGCAATGAGTCCCCTAGAAACTCATTGTAATATGCATCTGATAAGTTCTATTTATCTTCCATTAACCATAGAAGACCTTGGTTAAACCCTTATGATGATGATGACGATGACGACGACAAAGATGATGATGACAACCCCAATTAAGACAACAATGATAGTGATTGTGAGTACAAACTATAACAGTTGGGTAAGGTGGTGGAGCAGACAGAGCTGCCTTCAGTAAGGAATACCTCAGTCCAAGTCTTGCCTTTGACACATACCATCTATACAACTCTGGGGGCAAGTTACTTAACCTTCCAGTGTCTTTTGCAACTCCCCCAAGGCTACAAGATACACGATGGCTGTCCATCTGCAAAATTTCTCCATTAGGGAGATCCTTACTTTGGTGAATTCACAGATCTGGACAATGCTTTAAACTTCCGAAAACACATTATTTAGAAGAGTCTTGGGGTACATAATACAATTATTATTATGCCCATTTTTACGGATAAAGAAAGAGAAAGGAAATTCAACTTGCCCAAGTTCTTGCCACAAAGTTTTACAGGGCTTAACAGCATATAGAACATTTAATTATAGTGGGCATTTATATGGTGCATTTATGTAGGTTTATAGAAGTTTATTATATAGTGGGCATTTATATAGGTTTTCAATGTGCTTTGCAGACATTATCTCATTGAATCTTCATGATAACTATGTGAGGTGTGATGTACCTATGGTGAGATTCAAAATCAGCCATTCCTGACTCAAATCCAATGCTTTAACCACTACCCCACACTGCTTCTTGCTTTCAAATGGGTGAAAGCATGTTATCTTTGCAATACCTTGGGGTGGAGAGAGGGGTTGGTAGAGCCAGTGTAATTATTTCTTTGTTTGAAAAAGAATATTTTATTGATAACTTTGGTCTTTATGTTGCAATCATAACAACTCCCTTACAACCACTATCCCATACTTAACTCTCTTGGGATAAAAAGAAACAAGCAAAAATGTCTGTTACAGTAACCACATCAAACACTGTATAAAATATTTGCCCTGGTAGTCTCCATTCTCTCGACCATGAGCTGGGAAAAATATTTCATTATATGTTCTTTAGGACTTTCACTGGTTTTTCAGGTACTCCAAGATGACCCCTCTTTAGTGATCCAGTATTGTAATCATTATCTATACTGTCTCTATACTTTAAATCTATATTATCCATATACTTTGAGTTTGTCCAGTTCACTGTTCATGAATCCATACAAATCTTCCTGTATTTCTCTGAATTTCTCATATTCCTTACTTCTTACTGCACAAAAATTCATTATCTTCATTTGCCATACTTTTTTTTCAACCATTCCAAAAATAGGCATCCCCTCTCCCCCAGTCCTTTGCTACCACAAAAGTGCTCCTATGAATATTTTAATATATCTTAAACCTTTGTCTCTATCTTTTCCTTCCTTAAGTGTCCAGAAGTGGGATTTCTAAGTCAAAGGGCACAGGAAATTTCATCACGCATGATTCCTACTTAATATCCAGAACAGCTGGTTCATCAAACAGTTCTACTGATTGTATCTCAGCAAGCTTGTCTTCCTATAGCACCTTCAACATTAACCGTTCCCATCTTTTGTCATCTTTGCCAATTTGCATGACTTGAAGTGAAAGCTTGGAGTTTTTTCCATTTCTATTCCTCTTACTACTACTGATTTAGAACATGTAATGATGTGGTCATTTATAGTAAGCAATTCTTTTGAAAATGTTAAAATCTTAGTTACCTACTGGGGAATAACTTAAATATGTATTTCTATCAAATCCCTATACAATTTGAATATCAGACTTTTAACAGTGATATTTAATGTAAATATTTCCCCATTCTACTGTTTTGATTCTATCTTCGTTGCTTTTGTTCATGCAAAACCTTTTAAATTTTGTCATTAAAATTATTCCATCTTTTGTGCTTTCCTCAATCTATTGTCTACTTAAGAATCCTCCCCCTTGCAAAAGTTGTGAAAGGCATCTCATTTTCTTCTATTTTTTCCCTAAATTACATGAGCTTTTATCTTCAGGCTATGTATCTAGTTTTGTACTTATTAGGATATATGATGTAAGAGGTTGGTCTAAACCTAATTTCTGCCAGATTGCTTTCCAGTTTTCCCCAGAAGCTCTTGTCAAGAAGGGACATCTTCCCTCTGCTAATTTATATTCTCTGCCTTCTCAAACATAAAGGTCACTGCTTTGGATTGTTTCTGATGGAGTGGGGAGCCTACTTGTCTGAGAATCAGGCAAATCCAAGTTTGAATGAGCCTCAGACATTTACTGTCCATGTGATTGTGGACAAGTCAGTATATCTTTCTTGGTTGTCATTCCCTGAGGTGCTATAATAATAATCTTCCATTTTTTCTGTTTACAAAAAAAAACATCCCGAATAGTTGTCATGACTGCTACTTTATGATATAGCTTGAGGGCTGATAATGCTATACTGGCATCATCTCTATTTTGTTATTGTTGTTCAGACTTTTTCAGTTGTGTCTGACTCCTCATGATCCCATTTGGGGTTTTCTTGGCAGAGAACCACTGAAGTGTTTGCCATTTCCTTTTTCAGCTTATTTTACAGATGAGGAAACTGAAACAAACAGGGTTAAGTGACTTGCCCAGGGTCACACAGTTAGTAAGTATCTGAGGCCAGCTTTGAATTCACAAAGAGGTATCTTCATGGCTCCAGGACTAGCACACTGTTCACTGTGCCACCTAGCTCTTCCATCTTCAATTTGCTAAGAAACAATGAGGAAACATGGTGTCATCCTTAGGCATGTGGTCTTGAAGCTAAGAAGGCTTGGGGTCAAATCTTGCCTCTGAAACATACTTGCTATGAAACATTGGGCAAGCCATTAATTTCTCAGTACTCTAGGCAGCACTCTAACAATTTAAGTTTCAGAGAAAATACCAACTTGCTTTTATTTGTTTTATATTGTAAAGTAGTAATTTACCCTCAGCCACAGAGTTAATAAGTGCTACAGTTAAGACTTGAACCCAAACCCTGAGTTCTACATACAGATAGTTTTCTGGGACACTTAAAAAAAAAGTCTTCAAGGAGAGCCCTGACTCAGATTCACTTAGCCCATGAACTCTCTCCCCCTCCCAAGCAGGCAGGCAGGCAGCTAGTGTGTGTAGCTGTCTGCTGCTATTTTTCATACCCGCACCTTCAGACCATATATCTTACCTTATCATTCCAATCCATTTAGAATGATCCACATACCCCACTCACACGGAGAACTTTAACTTAATTAATTTTAGATTTAAAGCAACAAGACATCTTTATATTAAAAAGGAAGTGGGGGGAGAAGAGCTTGTTAATTAAAATGTCAGCTAGGGCGTTCCTGGGAAAACTATGAGTGGTGGGCGTAGCCTCTGCATATGAGGCCTTGGGCAGTATTCTCTCCTGGATGAATTTAAAGACACACACACGCACATACACACACACACACACACACACACAGGCTTTAAAGACATAAAGACACAATGGGCCTCACCACCTGGGGTTGGTGGGGCTGCTGTTCACTGCCTGTATATTTCTAGCAACTATAAACTGTCCCTTTCAAAAATTAAAACATCCATTTGGGAGACTGGTTGAATGTATAGGTAGTTGAAGTTCCACTATTCAAGGCCCTTTTTTTCTCTGGGCCTCAGTTTCCCTATAAATGGCCAGGGTCATTTTCCAATAAGATGATCCTGTGGAGAGAGGTATTGTGCAGGCACTACCAAGCTGCCAACAACTCAATTCCATTGCAAACTCTGCGGTGGATGAATTCTAAGTCCCTTATTCTTCAAATTCTGTGCAATTCTTCTCCCTCAAAGATGCCAGACTAAAGAGTGAGAAGGGGCCCTTGAGGCCATCTAGTCCTATCCCTTCACTTTACAAATGGGGAAACTAAGGCCTGCAGAGGGCAAGGGACCCCCAAGATCTCATAGCTTCTAAATGACAGAAGAAGGATTTGAACCCAGGTCCCTGACCCCCAAAATCTGTGCTTTTCTTCTCTGCTGCAGCTTCTTAATCCTGGTCCTCTTGTCTCATTTCCCTACTTGTAAGTTGCGTGATACCTTCCCCAAAACCCTCATTCTTACTGTAATCAGCCCTATTCCTAAAAGACTCAATCTAACTCAATATGCCTCTTAGATTATTCCTCCGCTTAGCAGCCCTGTTCTAAAGTTCACCAACTAGCCCTCCATCTGGAACCTTTACCCAATAATCCTTCCACCTCCTTACTCTATTATGAACCTAGTTCTCCTCTGAGGATGCTATAGACCATTCCTCCTCCACACTGGAAATTACCCTCCCTTAGACCCAGGAAGAGGGGTAGGCATATTCGTTAGTCCTTATTACCATTTCTAGACCAACTCACTACCACTGTTCAACCAATCCAATCCAGTCCAGTCCAGCCCAGTCTAGTCCAATCCAATCAAACAAACTTTTTTTAAAGTACCTAGGACATACTAGGCTCCAGGTATGCAATATCCCACCCCCTATCAATCCCTGCCCTCTTGGAGCTGATATTCTAGTGGAAAGATATTTCATATGCACAGCTCACACACACTTTACATTCCGGCCAAACTGTCCCATTCTCTGTTCTTCATACATTACATTTGATCTCCAGCCTCCATACCTTGGCAGGGGCTGTCTTTCTTGCTTGAAAAGGGCTCCCTCTTCACCTCAACCTCCTAGAAATCCTAGATCCACTTAAAGCTCAGATCAAATGTCTTTAGTGATTACTCCTGTTGTTAGTGGTCCCCTAAACTACTTTATTCCTATTTTGTATTTTCTCCTTTGTTGTTTCCTCCAAGTAGAATGTGTACTTCTTAAGGGCAGGCACTGTTTCATTGTTAGCTTTGTATCCCCAGCCCCTTTCATAGAGTGTGGTACCTGGCAGGTATTTAATGGTGAATTTAAAGATGATGCTTGGTGAGGTAAAAGGAAGCTGTAGAGAGCCTAACTATGGGGGCATCAGGAGAGGCTTCATAAAGGAGAGATGACACCTCTCTTTGGAGAAAGACAAGGAACTCAATGTCAAAGACGAAGAGACCATATTTCAAATACTGGAGGACAGCTTTGGCTGAGATGGGAAACAGAGGGTCAAGTTTGGGAAATAGATAAGATTCCTGTTTGGCTGGAATATAGTTTGTACTAGGAGTAGTAAAAGAAATCAGACTGGAAAGGTAGGTAGGACTCTTTCTTTTGAGGTCTAGGCGATCCATTCATATCTACTTCCCAATAATTATAGCTAGCATTTATAGGGCACCTTAAGGTTTGCACAAACTATCTATCTATCTATCATCTATCTATCTATCTATCTATCTGTCTGTCTGTCTGTCTGTCAGTCCGTCCGTCCATCCATCCATTTATCTATCTATCTATCTATCTACTTGATACACACAAGAACCCTGAGAAGTATACTTATTATACTCATTTTACAAATGAAGAAACTGAGGCTAAGAAATGTTAAATGACTTGCTCAGCGGCTCACAGCTAGTAAGTGGTTGATATAGGATTTGAACTCAGGTCTTCCTGATTCCAAATCCAGTTCTCTATCCTTTATGCTACTTGATTGCCTCTCCCTCATTGCTATCATCTAACCAACCTCCAGATCTGATGTCAAATTTGTAAATCATTTAAGTACCTGGATCATGGTCTTCCTCTTAACCATATTTCCTATTGGCATCCTTATTAACTTCATTATTTATAGTGACAACTCCTCTAGCCACTTAGTCTCTCAATTCTTCAACTTTCTCAATGCCAACAATCTTCATCTCTATGGGAACTCAGACACACAGGTTGGCTATGGCCATCCCTTAGCTCTCACCATCTTTTGAAAGTTTACCACCTTCAGAATTTGGAGCCTTGAAATCTCCTAGTCTTACTCTCTCTCTCAAACATGCAATCTGCCTTCAGTCCCTTGATCTATCCCCATTTTCCTGTTCATTCCATTCTGGTGTCCCCAACCACTTGGTAGCAGAGATTCCTTTGGACAATTGGCAAGCCATTTCCCCCAACTTGAAATTCTATCTCCCTGGGTAACCTCCATCATCCAATTTCTCTGTTCCTCTTTTATGGTTGCTGAGTGCCACTAGATAAAATCACAAAATTGAGTTTACTTTGATACTCCTCTGCAGGGTTTGTTGAGTACTGCTAGAGAAAAATCACAAAATCAGGTTGACTTCACCCACTAAAAACTGATGTTACATAATGTTACCTGGGTCAGCAGTACTATTAAACAAGCCTACTCTATCCATTCTGATTTACTATCTCATTCTCCACATGATTTACTCTAAGACCTTTCTCCTATCTTTTCCCTCCCAACTCTATCCTCATGCTTGACCATTAGAGCAGATAATATCTTGGCTTTCTATTTCAAAGAGAAGTTGAAGCCATTAGATGTGAGGTCCCTCTGCTGTCCTCCATTCCTCAAAACTTTTCAGCATCATCACAGAATTTCTCCTTTTCTTTGGTCCAGGAACAGGTATTTATCCTCCTCACTAAGGCTAACTTCTCCTGTACCCTCAATTCTGTTCTGTCCTGCCTCCTTAAAGATGTTGATCCAACAATTCATTGCCTCTTTTCCATAGAATTTCAGGGTTGGAAAAAACCTCAGGGTGTAAATATAGACCAATCACTCCTTGAAAAAGAATATTTAGGACAAATCACCTGATAAATAGCCATCCAACTTCTACTAGAAGACCTCCACTGATGAAGAAACTCCCATGGTAACATATTCCATTTTGGAATAGTTTAATTGTTAGAAATGCCTTTCATATATCTTTAATCTCTCCTTCATCACTGGTTCTTTCCCCTCTGCCTACAAATATTCTCAGGTCTCCTCAATTCTCCCCCAAAACCTTCTCTTTACATCATTCAGTTAGAGACTCACTCCTTCCCTCAATTCCATAGCTAAACTTCTCGAAAAAGCTATCCACATCCAATTTCTCTCCTTCTCTACCACCCACTTTCTCCTTAATGCTTTGCAATTTGGCTCCTCTCCTCACTACTTTTTTAAAGAGTGCTCTCTCAAAAGTCACCAGTCTCTAAATTACTCAGTGTAGTGGTCTTCTTTTCAGTTCCTATATTCCTTGATTTCTTTATAGCTTTTGACACTGTTGGCCACCACCTTGTACTAGATATATTTTTTTTCTTTTTTGCCTTTAGAGATACATATACTCATGGTTCTCCCCCCACTTCTCTGATCATTCCTTCTCTGTCTTGTGCACTAGCTCCTTATTACCTTCTCACTGCTTTGATGTGGTAATTATCTAAGGGCTCTCCTAGCTCTCTTTTCTTTTCCCACATTCTCCCCTTTGGCAATCTCATTTACTCTTCTAGTTTCAAGTGCCATCTCTATGTAGATGACTTACAAAGCTGTTTCCAGTTCTACCTTCATTTCTGAATTATAGACCTAACTGCTTACAAGATATGTCTACTTGATTGTCCCACCAGCATTTCAAATTCAACATATCCCAAACTGAGCTGAATTTATTAAGTTTTTTTGGACCTGTTTTTCCTTATGATGTCCCAATTTCTCTTGTTGAAATATCACTGCACCTATTCACTCATGTTAGTATCCCTGGGCATATCTTTCACTCTCTGCTCTCTTTCACTTCCAGTCCAATCATTTCTATAGTCTTTAGGATTCCACCTCTGAAATACCTCCAAAATCTATCCCACTCTTTTTATTCCTCTTGGTACCACTTGAATACCTTGAATACCTCATTGCCTGAGCCATGGCTTCTTGACCAATCTTCCTGCATTACTCTCTAGCCCCTCTGGCATGTGTCATCACTGCTAAAATAATTCTAATTTTGAATAATCTGGTCACATCCTTCCCTTGCTTCCCAAATCTCTAGTGGCTTGCTATGATCAAGTCAAATTCTGATCCCCCTGCCTGGCATTCAAGGAACCATGCAATCTGGCCCCACCCTACATTTATAGCCAGATCTGCTTTTCCCTTTGTCCACTCTGTAGTCCAGTCAGACAGTACAGCTCTATGTCCCTTGAGCACACCCAGTGCTCTCCCACCGCTGTGCCTCTGATCACATTGTTTCTTATGCCTAGAATGCCCCCTGCCCTTTCTCTCTTCTGTCTACTCAGCTCCTACCCATTTAAAAAAAAATCTCAACTTGAGTGTTCACAGAAGGCTTCTCCAATCACTCCTGTCAGTAACAACCTCCCCCTCAGACCTCAAATAGTACCTTGCCTGAACAACTCTAAAGCATTTGTCATATGATACTGCACATTGTAGTTACCTGTTTCTCTAACATTCCTACTAGATTGTGAGCTTCATGAGGGCAGAGACTGGGCCTTGCCTAAACTTTATAGGTTCCCTTGGTGCTGACAACAGGACTCTGCATACAGCTGGCTCTTAATAAATGCTTGAAGGATGAAAATGAAGGTGTTGTATTATGTGGTATATAATGACCCTTTTAGCTTTGAGTAATATTGATCTATGGGCAATGGGCCTGCAATAAATATCTGAATATGGCTCTCGAAAAGAAAACAACCTCCTATTAAATACCTGCTATGGTGACAGACACTGTTATGTCCCATAAGAGAAGTCTGAACAATGTGTGCTAGAAAGATTGAGGAAGGAGGGATCATTTAGAGCTAGTGGCATCAGGGAAGGCTGCCTGGAGGGGGAGGTGCCTGGGTTGGTCCTTGAGAGATTAGTATAATTTCAGTGGGTTGAGATCTGGGTATTGGATTGGAATGAAAGGTGTTCCAGACTTAAGAGATGGCATGAACAGAGGGTAAGAGAGTTTGGAGGAACAGCAAATAGTCCATGCTATCTGGAATGGTATCACAAGTCTAGGTTGCAAGGACTTCAACAAATAAAGAATCAATAAATGAATCAGAGAAAGAAAAAGCATTTATTTAATGCTTACCAGGTATTGGATGCTGTGCTAAGTGCTAGAGATTCAAATCCTAACAAGCAACACAATTCCTGCCCACAAAAAGTTTACATTCTAAGAAGGAAAGACAGCACACAGAAGGGACAGAAGGGAGATATGGCCAGGGAGGAAGATTTTGGACAGGGAACTCAGAAGCTATGATGACTGGAGTAATAGGGCAATTGAAGAGACTAGCAGGCATGGGAGTATTGATTTGATTACTCAGAGCCAGAGCTGGAAACAAGGCAGGGAAAGTGTTACTGGAATAACATGGTATGGAAATAGCCATAAGATGTGTGGTAGACTAGGCAAGACTGTCTGGCACATAATAAGTACTTAATAAATACTTGATTGATGGATTAAACCCTGTAACAGATAAGCATAGTCAAACAAACAAACATTGGCCGTGTCTAAAACATGCAGCTCATTCTACATTACAGTATAAATCATTCTCCTGGTTCTGCTCACTTCACTCTGCATCTGTTCATACAAATCTTCCCAGTTTCTTCTTTATTTCTTACAGAATAATAGCATTCCTCTTCACATGATTTTTTAAAGGCTGCTGAACTAAACAGGACATGATACTCCAAGTACTTCCAAAAGTGATGATAATAATCATCAGTCTTCCCTGGCTCCCTCCTCTGTGGCCTCCTCCAAGTGTACAGTGCCCATGGGTTCTTAAAGGTTATGCCCATGGAGCACTAGCTTTAGAAGTCCTACAAAATTAGAAGAACTTTGAAGATGTGCCCAGGGGATTGGATTGACTATGTGTCAAGAAATGACCAATCTAGAAAAGTGACAATAAGCTCACCACCAGAGGGTTGAGCACCAAAGGATGATTTATTTTTTCTCTAAAAACTCACACAATTTAATATGTGGATGGGCTTAATGCTACACCAGTGGAAGAAATGAGGAAATATTATCATTCTTAGAGCTTCTTACAGTTTACAAAGCCCGTCCAGTTCTTCCTTTGATTCCATGGAGGCAGGGCTGGGGTGTTATCTCCCTTTTACAGGCAAGGAGCAACAGGCTCAGAGGGTTCCAAGGGTTCCATCATGGAGGGTCACAAGGGACAGAGCTGAGACTCCAAGCTGGGGTCACTTGATTCTAAATCTTAGTCTCTTTTCTATTTGTATCCCCAGTGCTTTCAACTGAGTCTTTACCCTCTACCCTGCTGTAACATTAACAGAGCATCGTTTTTGAGCTAGAAGGAACCTTGGAGGTCATCTACTCCAACTCTCTCCTTTTATGGAGGAGAAAACTGAAGCCCAGAGAAGGGAAGGGACTTGCTAGGCATACTGTGTGTCTCATAATAGGTTAACAAATGTTTGTTGAATTACTGATTGCCCCAAGTCACACAGGTAGTAAGCATCAGAGCTGGGATTCAAATTCAGCTCCTCTAACTCCAGGCTTTTTCCATTACAATATTCTGCTCTTCTCAATAACTATTACTATCCTTGTTACTTCACTAAGATGGCTCAGAAGAAAGAGGAACAAAATTAGACCAAACTGATGATACAGAGTGAGAAGAAGTTCAGTAGTAGAGAGCCAGGAAGCTGGAAAGGAAGAGATGCCTAGATTTTTTAGAGCCAGAAGATATGTCTGAGACTCTCTAGTCTATTTCCCCTTACTAAACAGAAGAGGAAATTGACATCCAAGAAGGGAGAAGGTCCCAGGCTGCCCAGAAAGTTTGTGTCAGAGCTGGTTTTCAAACTGAGGTCTCCTGAGTACCATCCAGTACTCTCATATCTGCGGCTTCCTCTATACACAGAAACATGATCCTCTAAGCCCAACAGGTTTGCTGTGAATTAATTTAATCAAATGTCTCCGATAATCACAATGGATCCAATCCTGCAAAGTTGATCCATGGGCTTTGTTAGCCACCAGGCAGGATAAGTTAACTAATGATAGTGGGCCAGGCTTGGGGGAAGATTTCTGTTTTGCCTCTGTTTTATGCAAGGAGCTCTCTCCTAGATCTTTCCCTACTCCCTCTGAGCTCTGCCCTGGTGGCCATTTCATTATAGGGATGTGGGTGGGTTGGGGCTCTGGGGAGGCCAAGGGGACAGGGCAGCCCCAGGAAGACAAAGGCTTTTGTTAACACCCTCTCTGAAAACACAACTGGGCAGACCCCAGTGCTTTCCCTTGGAATTGGAAGGGGATTCAGGATGAAGGCTGAAGCTTAGATTTTTCAACAGAGGTAATTTCTGAAGGAGGATTCATAGCTTAAGGAACCCTCAGGAGAATTTTCCTGATGCAAAGCTAACAAGACATTGTGATAATTTCTGTGGAGCTGGCCTCATTCCAAGTTGGATTTTAAACACAGATTATAAAGCAAACACCATCCCCCACAAGTATTAAAGAAGGAGAAAATAACAGAACGGGGGCTGCAAAAATGGTCTCTATTGTGGGACCAAAAGCCGTCAATCATGCGGGTTGACAGGCATCACGGATTGACAGACAGGCCCTCTCTCCTGACTTCAGTTATCAAGGGGAATGGGAAAAGTGTCTGGAAGAACATGTGAAATTGCCGAAGTCATTACCAGTCACCAATTACCAAAGAAAAGATAACAAGGTGTATTTTAGAAAAATCGATGCAACAACATGCATTTCAATAAAGCGAGTTTTTTAGAACTTTGGAAAACAAAATGAACTATTTAGGGAATACACAATGGTTTTCGGTGAATACCAAACATCCCGCTTTGTAGATTCATCAATAGGTCCTTTATATTTGGGGCATGTATAGGGAGGGGAGAGCAAAGGTCATCCAACAGAAATCTTTCACTTTATTTCTTCTCTAGATTGACCCAAAAGGGGAAAAAAGGGAAAAACAAGGCCCATCCAAAGCCCAGTGACCATCCCTCAGTGTCTGGGCCTGGGCAGCTCCCAAAAGAAAACCTGACCAAGGGATATGCACAGAATTATTTTTTTTCTCTTTTTGCTTCCTGGCAACTACAAATTAGGTAGTAACACAACCAGCTATGGGACCAGGCAGCAAGCTGTTGTGTGGGGTGCAGCATCCATCAGCTAGTGCCCCCAATACAGAAACAAACCCTCCTGGGTGAAGGAGCCTTAGGATGGAACCATTCACAGAATTGCTCACTATGTTAGAGAGAGGAATTGTCCTGCCAGATATACGCTTTTTTAAAAAAAAGTATCAGTGAAAGTTGGGGGAGGGGGGCTGAGGTTAGAGTCTCAGCTCTTTCATTAATCCACTGGATCAGCTTGAGCCCTTGTTGCTGGCCTTCTCTGGGCCTTAGTTTCCTCCTTTCCATCCCTGTGTTCTACTACATGCTTTAAGACCTTTCTAATTCTGGCAGTGTATGTTCTCTGTTCTAAGAATTCTTCAGAGTCCTTGGCGATTCTCCTCCAGAGTCCTTAGACTCTTTTAGACTCTGAAGTTGTCTGATTCTATGTTCTAATGCTTTGTTTCTTCCCTGACATTCTACATTCTAAGGGCTCTCCCACCTCTGTCATTCTGTGTTCTATGTTCTAGGGCATTCCCTGCTCCAAGTTCTGACATTTGTTCTAAGTGTGCTCCAAGCTCTGATATTCTGTATTCTGAGATCCCTCCCAGCTCTCTGTGTTCTGAAACCCCTTCCAGTTTAAACATTCTATGGATCTAAGTTCAGTTGTAGGCCTATCCTAATCCCTTCATGTGAACCTGGATTTAGCCTTAGATAAGAACATTCTGGGAGAAAATGTGGTAGTGAATGGCTTTGGAAGTTCTAGGAAAACCATCTGGAGCTATACTCTCAAAAGTTACTAAATCTTTGACACACACCAGTACCCCTAATAGACGCATACCCTACAGAAACCAAAGAAGAAAAAGACCAGAGGGTACAAACAACAACAACATTTGTAGGAGCTCTTTTTGTGGTGGGAAAGAACTAGAAACTAAGAGAGTGCTTATCAATCGGGATATGGCTGAACCAAATATGGCCTACGAATGGAATACTATTATGGTTTAAGAAATAATGAAAAGTGTAATTTCAGAGGAATTTGGGAAGACTTATATGGACTGATGCAGAGTGATGACAGTAGAAGCAGGAGAACAGTTCATACAATAACAGCAATATTGTAAAGACAACTAACTTTGAAAGACAACCATATCTTTAGAAGACCAGTGAAAAAACATGCTACCCACATCCTGAAAAAGAAGTAACTCACTCAGGACAGAATTAGAGAGATGTTTTTGGACATGGAAATTTTTCTTACTTACTATGAACATTCATTTTATGGTGTTGTTTCTCTTTTTTTTTTTGTTAGGGAGGAAGGAAAGTAGGAAGGAGAGAAAATAAATGCTTGTTAATAAAAACAAAATAACCAAAGTGAAAGCTCTACACGAGGGCTTCTTGATCTTTTCTGTGTTGTGGTCTCCTTTGGCAGTCTGGGGAAGCTTATGGACCCCTCCTCAGAATCACGTTTTTAAATGTATAAAATAAACTATTCAGGATTACAAAGATTATTGAAATGCTTTAAGTATATTGAAGTAATACTAAACTAAATTTAAAAGTTTATGGACCCCTGGTTAAGAGCCCCTGATTTAGTCCAGCCATTTCATCTTATAGACAAGGAAATCAAGGCCCAAGGAAGTGAATGCTCACAGGCACATAAGCAGGAAGCAGCAGAGTCCAGTTTCACACTCAGATCCTTCAGCTCTAAAGCAAGGCTCCTTTCACTGTACCAAAAGGGCACCTACTGCATAATCACAGAATCTCAGAGTGAGAAGAAAAGGCAATTAGTCCAACTTGTATCTAAACAAGAATCTCTTCTACCACATCACTAAAAAGTGGCCATCCAGCTTCTGACTGAAGGCTTCCTGTGATGGGCAGCCCTTTTTGTTGCTGGGCAGCTCCCATTGTCAGGAGCTTTTCCCACTTGGGCAATGAATCAGACAGTGCCTTGTAACAACCAGATCCATTGAATTTTGGTCTTCTCTTTAATTTTCACATGTTTCTATCTTTCTTTCTCAACTAGATTGTAAGCTCACTGAGAAAGAGGACTAAAGGTTATATATTATAGTACTCCCTGCAGTACCCAGTCCAGGGACCTGCACTACAATTGATGAATTCTCCCTTTGGCTCTTGCTATATAAAAGACTACCCCAGGAAGCAGAGAAGTAACCACACCTTTGTCTGGAAGGGGAGATTGGTTGTGGGAAATGCCCTGCTGCTCGTGATCCACGAAGGAGGGGTCACTGGAAGGAATCACAGGATGACCTCCATGACCAGGAGGGTGCCAACCCTGTGGCTACCATCAAGCAGAGTGTTCAGCCTAGGTGGGGAATTGAGGCACAGAAGGTGAAGGGCTGAATAATACAAGAGATACTTATGTGGAAGAGTTACTCTTTGTGTCCTTTTTCTCTGTTGTTGGGGGTAGAGTAGGGAGATGGGGGTGGCAGGGTACATCAGAAAGTCTATATTTTGTGAATGTGTGCATATATACAGTCTTAATGAAGTATTTATGCAAAACATCTGCAAAGACCAAACACTTTCTTTTTAGTCTAAAATATCTTCCTGAAAGATTATGTCAAAGTCTTCTATACTCCAACCTTTATTGAAATGTTGGGGAAAGTTTAGCCCATAGATAGACTCAAAATTATCAGAGCTGAGAGGAATCTTAGAACATAAGATATCAGAGGTACTTTAGAACATGGGATGTCAGAGCTGGGAGGGGATTTTTGAAGAAAGAATGTTAGAGCTGAGAGACTTCAGAACCCAGAACATACAGTATCAGAATTGTGAGGAATCTTAGAACAGAGAATGTTACAAGATAGAGTGTTATAGGACAGCTAGATGACACAGTGTATAGAGTGGCAGGCCTAGCGTCAGAAAGACCTGAGTTCAAATCCGGACTCAGACACTTACTAGCTGCTTGACCCTGGGCAAGTCACTTAATCCTCTTTGTTTCAGTTTCCTCATTTGTTAAATGAACTGGAGAAGGAAATGACAAACCACTCCAGTACCTTTGCCAAGAAAACTCCAAATGGGTTACAAGGTTCCAGTGACAAAGAGAATGTTATAGCCAGAAGAATCCCCAGAACAATGTAATGTTAGAGCTGGAAAGCTCATCAAGACAGGTGAACCCAGAACTTTAGAAATGGAAAGAACATTATGTATCCCATAGTTCATGCCTCAATTGGACAGAAGAGGAATCTGAAAGGTAGGAAATCTTGGCATTATAACTTGCCTGTGGTTCCACAGCAAGTTTGAGGTAAAGCCAAGACTAGAACCCAGATGTTCTGCCTTCCAGCACATGATTCTTTTCCAATAAAATCACTTTTTTGTCCAGATGTCTTTTACAAGAGGAATAACATTTCTGGTAGGGCGTTAACACTACTTAAGGAATGCAGGTGGATGGAACCCAGCTTCTAGTAGCAAGCCATTCAGGATTAGAAGGAGCCAAGCTGAGGTGGCAGTGAAGGGATATTTAGGAAGGTCTAGGTCTACAGTTTTGATGCTTAACTAGGATCTGGAACTGGAAGGGAATCAGGGGGTGCTTCCTACTCCAGTGGCAGATTTGAGCCCCCTCTCTCCTACTCCCATTGAGGGGACCAAACCCATCCATTAATTGACAAACATTTCTTAAGCACCTACTATGTGCCAGGCACTGTGCTAAGTGCTGGGGATTCAAAAAGAGGCAAAAAACACTCCCTGCCCTCAAGGAGCTTACAATGTAATGAGAGAGACAGCACGCAAACAAATATATACAAAGCAAGTTATATACAGAATAAATAGGAAATAACTAACAGAAGGAAGGCTGAGATTCAGAAGGCTTGGGGAAGGCTTCCTGTAGAAGGTGGGATTTTAATTGGGATTTAAAGGAAGCCAGGGAGGTCAGTAATGAGAACAGAGGAGGGAGAGGGTTCTCAGCATGGGGAACAGCCAGAGAGAATGCCTGGAGCTGAGAGATGGAGTGTCTTATTTGTGGGACAGCCAGGAAGCCAATGTCACTAGATTAAAGAGTACATGTTGAGGAGTAAGATTTAAGACTGGAAAGATAAGGGAGGATTGGGTTATAAAGGACTTTGAATTCCAAACAGAGCATCTTGTATTCAATCTTGGAGGCAAGAGGAAGCCACTGGAGTTTATGGAGTGGAGTGGGGGTGGGGTTAACATGATTGGACCTACATTTTAGGAAAATTGTTGTGGTGACTGAATGGAGGATGGATTTACTGGAATAGGGAGAGACTTAAGGCAAGACGACCCACCAGCAAGCTATTACAATAATCCAGGCATGAGGTGATGAGGGCCTGCAATAGAGGGGTGGCAGTGTTAGAGTAGAGAGAAGGTCCCTTTGAAAGATGTTGCAACGATGTTGAAATCAACAAGCCTTGATAACAGCTTGGATATGAGGGTGAAAGATGGTGAGGAGCTCAGGATGACTCCTAGGTTGTGAGCCTAAGAGATTGGGAGCGAGGATGGTGTTCAATACAGTAACAGGGATGGTAGAAAGTAGGGAGATTTTAGGGGGAAAGCTAATGAAGTCCATTTTAGACATATTGAGTTTACAATGTGTACTAGAATCCAGTTCAAGATGTCTTAAAGGCAGTTGGAGATGTGAGATTGCAGGTCAGCAGAAAGATTGGGGCAAGACAGGTAGATTTGAAGATCATCTGCATAAAGATGACAATTAAATTTTTAAGAGCTAATGAAATCACCAAGTGAAGTAGTATCAAAGGAGAAGAGAAGAGGACCCAAGACAGAACCTCAAGAGCCACCTACAGTTAGAGGGCATGATGTGGAGGAATATACAGCAAAGGAGACAAGAACAGTTGGATAGGTAAGAGAAGAACCAGGGTAGAGTAATATTCCAAAAATCAAGAGAAAATAGAATGTCAAGGAGGAGAGAGTACTCCAGAGAGGTCAAGGAGAATGAGGATTGAGAAAAGGCCATTGGATTTGGCAACTAAGAGATCAATAGTACCTTTGGAGAGAGCAGTTTTGGTGGAATGATAGGTAAAGTGAGAAGCCAGATTGTAAGGGGTTAAGAAGAGAGTGAGAGGAGAGAAAGTGTAAGCATCTATTGTTGATGACCTTTACAGGGAGTTTGGCTACAATGGGAAGGATTGAGTGAGTTTTGTTTTTTTTAGGATGGGAAGACATGGACATGCTTGTAGGCAGTAGGAAATGTACCGAGAGAGAGAGAGAGAGAGAGAGAGAATATAAATGAAAGAGTGGGGATGACAGAGGGGGCAATATATGTTGGAGGGGACAGGATGGAATGAGATTCATGGGCTTAAACAAGTTGAAAGGAGAGCTCTGGTAATAAATAAGGTTACTTTATTACGTGAGACAGGGGTGAAGGAGGAGAAATGGCAGAAGGCATGAGTCACAGGAGATGAAGAAGAGGGGAGAAGAGGGTGTTCATGGTGAACAGCTCCACTCTAGTCAGCACCTGGAATATGGGTCCCAGGGGCCAAGCCGAGCTAAGATAACAGATCTGTGTGCCCCAATGAATAACCACCAGCCATTTACTGAGAGGTGGGGGTTGCTAATGATGACTAATTTGCAACTTATTAAAGCTGTGGTAATTAAGAATATTCATTTGATCAAAAGCCATTTATTGCAATAGTGCGTGTAAATCTGAATAATTGTATTGTGCTCACGTATAAATTGACATGGTTGTCTATTGTGGGTCTATTGATGACGGTTTGCTACATCATTAATTGTTAAGAGTTAGGGGTCTAATTTTAAACCCTTTTAATTCCATTTGAAATAATTGCCCTAATGAAATTCAAAGCACTCCTTGGCATTGAGCAGAGAAGCTCCCTTGTATTGTTGCTCCTCAGCCCTGAACTAAGAGGTGAACGATGTTCTGGGGAATAACATTAACCCACCATGTTGCACCATCCCACGTGCCCCTGGTGTTTCAGGCAAACCAAGCCCATGCCTATTGTTTTAAGCTGATTCTAACCATGAACAGTTTTTGCTACAGATGAACTGTGCCTTTGGATGAGATTAAGGGAAGAATTAAAAGTTTCCAAAGTAGCTGAAGCAGGGAGACTTCAAGCACAGTTTATGGAAACCACACTCTTTAAGGCCATAGCATAGTCTGATGCAGACACTAGCTAGATTCAAACCATACCCACCTCCTTACAGTGGCAGTCAACACTACAATTAAGTCTAACAATCTCCTTCACATTTTTGATGAAGAACTGGTAAGATAAGACTGGGGAGACACAGACACACACAGAGAAAGAGAGAGAGAGACTGAGACTGAGACATAGAGACACAGAGAGACAGAGACAAAGAGACCAAAAGAGAGGAACAGAGACAAAGAGAGACAGAGACAGAGAGAGACAGAAAAAAACAACAGAGAGAGAGAGAGAGACAGAGACAGAGAGAGACAGAGAGAGACAGAGAGAGAGACAGAGAGAAACAGAGACAGAGACAGAGAAGGAATGAGGAGAGAGGGAAAGAAGAGAGAGGGAGAAAGAGAGGCAGGGCAGAAATGGCCAGGAGCCAGAGAAAAGGGAAGGCCTGCACCTGGGCCAATGCTTTGCCTGCCAGAAAAACACTTACTGTCCTATGTACATCTTCCCTATATCTTCCCCATTAATTCTGCTCTAGATTCATTGCATACAAAGGAGCCCAGCAATTTCTCAATTCAAAACCATCCTGTACCTTAAAAGGGGGATGTCATTCCTCTCCCTGTACCCCTTGACAATCAGATTTGGCCTTGCGTTTGGAATAGAAAACCTAAAATTTTGCCTTTAGCCCTAATAGGAATTGAGGAGCAGGCCATAGAGATGTAGCCTTGACCTTTCATTGGGGGCATGAAAAGGTTTTATCCCTGAGGCATCATGAAAAAGGATAGAGTTATTGAAGGACTAGGGTAAGGGAACGATATGGATGACCTGGAAGTGACAGACTACAAAACCCACATTAAACTGAAACATATGGTTATAAGGTACAAGACTGTGTTCCTGTAACGGATCTCTTTGTACTAAGGCAGCACCTGCAGAGTCCCTCGGGCTTCAGCAGAGTCTTTGCACCCTTGCTAGCTGACAAGATGAGGCTGTCAAGCTGAGAAGACACAATGGAAGAAGATACCAGGGAGAAGTAAAGGGAAAGCCAGGGCCCTAGGGGAGATGCCTTCAAACTTGGGGTGGTGCAACATCATGAAGGTTGCTGTTTAGGGGGATCCTAGCCCATTTGTTCAGACATCCAAGCTTCAGTCACTGGACAGTTCCTTCCTGACAGAGACAGATGGTGTCTCTCCCTTTCTTAAAGGCCCTTAGTGAAGATTTTCCATTTTCTCCATGTTGAACATTTCTCAATCCTAATGGTCTAGAAGGATCGAAGTCAAGTTAGTAAGCATTCATTAAGCACCTAATAAGTGCCAGGCACTGTACTAAGTGCTGAGGAGACAAAAAGCGTACAATCTAATGGGGAAAATGGCATGTAAACAGTTAGGTAGATATAAGAAATATGCAAAATAGGTGGAAGACACTTTGAGAAAGGAAGGCATTGGTGTCTGGGGGAGCCAAAAGGCCTCTAAGAGTAGGTGGCACTTAAGCTGAATCTTGAGGGAAACCTGGAAAACTAAGGAAAGGAGATAAGGGGCCGGAGCATTTCGGGCAGCTGGAACAGCC
Source organism: Trichosurus vulpecula (assembly GCF_011100635.1). Taxonomy (NCBI): domain Eukaryota; kingdom Metazoa; phylum Chordata; class Mammalia; order Diprotodontia; family Phalangeridae; genus Trichosurus; species Trichosurus vulpecula. The sequence continues at coordinate 74,181,780 of NC_050574.1, read as the reverse complement.
AATGCAAAGACATGGGTGTGGCATGTTCAAGAAACTGCCAATAGGCCCATGTAGCTGAAATGGAGAGTGCAACCTCCCTGTGTTAATAATAATAATAATAATTAGTCTAATAATAGCACTGTTATCATAATTCTGGTGGTTGTTGTCCTTCATTCTTGAAGAGGACCATCACTATGCTAGAGTCAGGTTTCAGTGTGTCTGACTGTAGCTGATCAGACCAATGTGAGCTCGAAGTACTCTACCACAGGTTGGGCACAAATAGTCCACGTGAACGTTTGGGGTGGATTTGGAATTCTCCAAATTCGTGCATCTTGCATTTCCTTTGAGCTGTTTCAATTCTGGTTTACTCGCAGAGCACAGCACCTTCTCTGATGAGGGCATGCTGTGCTAAGTGGTCCTTTGCCAGTGTCTCCACATCACACAATAAATTCCAAAGTTCTTAAGAGAGACCTTGAGAGTATCCTTGTATTGCTTCTTCTGACCACCTTGTGAATGCTTGCCCTGTATGAGTTCTCCTTAAAATAGTCTTTTGGGCAAGTGTACATTTTTTTATTCGAACAACGTGGCCAGCCCATCAGTTATGTTCTCTGAAGCGGAGTTTTTGAGAGAGGACCTCAGTGTCCTGCCAGGTGATCTTCAGAATCTTCCTAAAACAATTCAGATTGGAAGATGGTCATCTACCTGAGAGCCAGTGTAGCTTCAGAAAGGGCTGAGGAACAGTCAATATGGCATTTGCTGCCTGACAACTCCAGGAGAAACGCCAGGAGCGGAACAGACACAATGTTTGTAGATCTGACCAAGGCCTTGGATACTGTCAGTCATGAGGGCTTGTGGGAAATCATGTCAAAATTTGGTTGTCCTAAGAAGTTCATCAGCATTGTATATCAATTTTGTGATGGTGTGCTTGCCCAGGTTCTGGATAATGGACAATGCATCATAATTGTAATAATACTTGGAAGGTTCAATGACCTCACTAATAAGAACTCCTACTTGCATAGAATTTTGAGATTCCTAAAGGACTTTCTTCCCAACTGCCTGGTGAAGTTGATAGGTCAAGTATTATTGACCTCATTTTACAGGTTAGAAAACTGAGATTCTGTGAGGTGAAGCCATTTATCTGGCCATGTCTCATAAAGCTAGTAAGCATCAGAGCCCAGGTTCCTCATAACCTCACGGTTATCACTTTCCCCACTATATCACACTGCCAGTGATATGAATCCCAATGACCTTCCGGTTTTGGACAATTTGGGTATGTGGCTTTACTGCAATGGGGGCTTTCCTCCAAATCTTCTGGTGTCTTTGTGCTTCCTTTGTAGTAATGGGATATACCTCTGGAATCTTTTATTCTCCTTAGATGACCAGTTTACCTTCTTTTCCACTCCTATATGTATACAAGTCTTCCCTGGCAACATGCTGCTGCCTACTTATACCCACAGTAGGTCTTTCCATTCCTCTTTGGTTTATTAACCAACAAACGAACTGGTCAGCATCTATTGGAGTTGCTATGTGTCAAGTATTTTGCTGAGTATACAAAGTAAAAGTGGATGCTGGGTGTACAAAAGAAAAAGCAAAACAATTCGAATTCTCCATGAACTCCTATTCTAGTGAGACAATGTGTACGTATGAGACATATACAAAATATGTACAAGATGATTTGGAGAAGTTATTATCAACTGGAGGGAAGAATAAAGGCTTCATGTAGAAGGTAGCACCTGAGCTGAAATTCAAAAGAAGCTTAAGATTTTAAGAAGTGGAGGTGATGAGGGAGTGCATTCCAGGCATGGGAGAGTGCAAGGGCATTGAGATGAAAGATGGAACACTACGGATGAAGAACAATGAGAAGGCCAGTTTAGCTACTGTACTAAAGTGAGGGCCAAGAGGTGTCATGTGTTATAAGGATGAAAAAGCAGGCTGGGACCAGGTAGTGAAGGACTTTAATAGCAAAATAGAAGAGTTTAAACTTGATCCTATGGGTAATGGGGAACCAGTGGCATTTCCTGAGTAGGGGATGGACATGGCTAGACATGCATTTTGGGAAAACAATTTTTTTCTGTGAATTTGATGTTCCACAATTCACAGCAATATAGCATCACCGAGATGAAATTGTTGTTAAAGCAATGGGCTATTTTAGAAGCAAGTAATTTGGTATGATTGAAAATATTTTTCAGATGATAATAGCGATATTAATAATAGCAGAGATTATACAGTGCTTTAAAATTTGCAAAGCACTTTGCATATATAGTATCACTTGATCCTCATAGCAGTGAGGTAAGTAAAACTACTTTTATTATCACAAATTTACTGGGGAAACTGAGGTTCTGAGCAGTTAAGCAACTTACTCAAATGATATCCTTACTGATGTTCTCCTAATACTTAATTCTGGGCCCAACTTAAATGTATATATGTGTATAGACATAGATACACAGAAAGATAGATAAAGAGAGAGATGTATGTGAGCGTGTATACACACACACACACATACTGCAGAGGATATAGTGCTAATTACATTTAACATCAGGATACTACAAAGCCAGCTCAAAAAAATCCACAGCAATGTGGAAGAAATGAGTCTTACCATCCAGACTAGGGGGAAAAGGGGGGTGTTTGTGGTGATTGCACGTTGCCTAGACCATGACAGGTATATGCAAAGGCATTCAGAGGGCCTGGTTTCAAATCTTACCTTGTCTCTCTACCATCTGTGTAACCTTGGGAAAATCACTTAATCTTTCTGAACCTCAGTTTTCTCATCTGTAAAATGATAAAGTAATCTAAGTGTCCTTCCCATTCTAAATCTATGTTCCTATGACAGGCAGCTCTTTTAGTTTCTCCACTAGCAATAATATTAATGACAATAATAATAATTCTGCCTGTTCTTCCTAATCTAACCTACCTCTAGCCTAGCACATTGTCATCTGCAGTACCTGTCCAAGATACACAACTGCTGGAATAATTTGACAGGCCGTCCGTCCAGCTCTGTGCCATAGTCTGTGCAATTATTAATTCATGAAATAGTTAACAGCTAAAGTATGGTGATAATAATAATGGAACGATAATAACTATGATAATAATAATGCTATAATAATAATATTACTGTGTTATCCTAATAGTACTGTGATATTACTATAATCTGCTATAAAAATGGTATGCTAAATGAGAGGTATGAGAAAGACCACTGGACTTGGAGTCAAGAGACTTGGTTTGAAATAGGCGTCCTGAAACCTACTAATTGTGCGATTCTGGGTAAGTCCGTTAGTCTCTGAAATTCCATTTCCTCACCTGTAAAATGGGGATGATAATCATCATGCTACTTACTTCACAGTGTCGTTGAGAGAAAAGTGCATTGGAAACCTTTAATGTTATCTAAATGTGATTTATTAAACAGGAATGTGTTAGAACCAGCTTGAGTTGGGTCTGATTGTTAAATTCTCATTATGAACATTTACACTTTGACAATCAGCAAATGTTATGGACCAAGGCTTGATTTGTCTTTTTGTTAATGTCTAGACTTAAGAAAGTGAAGGAGAATATGACAATAATGCAGGTTAAACATAAAATTGTGCCATTTGTACGTTTCCCCTCAGAAATCTGGTTGTTAAACACTTTCTGGCATACCCCCATATTATTATAGCTATAATAAAAGTTCTGTAAATTATAATAATTGGGCTTCTAAGTCACTCAGAAGCTTCATACCTATTTAATTCAAATATTTTCTTTAAAAGCACATTTTATAGATGCCTTTTGGTTCTTCATACTGTCATTTCTTGCTATACTCCTCCCACAATTGAACTCTCTTTTGTATCAAGGAAAACAATTAGTTAAAAATACTGACAAAATGGATTTGTATGATAACATATGCAACATTGTGCAACCATAATGCCATCTCTCCAGCACAGAGGCTCTTAACCTTTTCTGTGTGTGTGGCACAAATCCATTTGGCAAGTCTAACAAAGTCCATGGATCCCTTCTGAATATTTTTGAATGCATAAATTAAGATACATGGGATTACAAAGGAAACAAATTATTTTGGAATACAATTATAAAAAAACATTTTTAGGTTCACAGACCTCAGATTAAGAACTATTGGACTGGGTGGGTTTAATCATCTATTTTCCAGGACTTAGATGGATTATTACAATAAATTTGTGTTCCCACTGCCTCTTAATGTTGTTTTCATTTAGAAAGAGAACACTTTCTTCAAGAAGAGTTGGAAGGTGCTGGATGTCAAGAATACTCAACATCACAAAATGAAATTGACTATGTCTTAATAGACAGCAAATGACTGATTATAAATGTGCGAGTAAATTTTGAATCAGTTGTCTATGTGTAGTCAGACCATCAACTGATTAAAACAAAGGTAAAAATCAATATCAAATTAGGAAAAAGGATAAAGATAGAAAGACTCTGCATATTATTTACATAGTACGCTCTGATATGACCTTTTTAAACAACCTGTCAATTACAAAAAATAATGGTGGTGGTGAACGGTTAAAAGTAAAGACATTGCCTCTAATTTTTAGAGAAGTTTAATAAATGCAAAACGGTCATCACAACCATAAGGCCAGAAGACCCTAGAAAATGCACTGGCCAGTAAGCACTTGGTTTTTCTGCCAAGAAGAGAGATGTGGTAGTCAAGCATAACACTGGTTTCAAATACAAACTTATTTGCAAAACATCATTAAGTATGACAGAAGACTAATAATAGCACTTCATAAAACAGAAAGAGGAATTAAGGAGAAGATGAATTAGTGAAGAATTTAGTATAAAAGTCACATAAGCCAGATTATACTGACAGTATTTGTTCATGAAACCAGAAGGACAACAAATAGAAGTGAGATGGAACAGATCTGCTGGTGTTTCTATGGCAATCTAGTATCATCAGTGGCAATAGTAGAACCACTATTCTTGTTTCTTATTTCCTCTGAATTTAATGTGCTATGTGACTAAGGAAGTCAAATTATCAAATGGTAAGCATCCAGCTCGTTAAGGTTTTACAAAAGATCCTGACTTCTCTTTTCTAAACTGTTTCACATCAAATCCAGGCCCCTCTCCTTTCAAAACATACCAATAAATACAAAATTTTCAATCTATAAAGAAAAAAAGGATTATATATGAAACTCTGAACTTCTATTATGAAGAGTTTTTAAAGGACATATTAAATTTAACATGGTAGTAACAAAATTGCCTCACTTATCTGTATCTTTTTCCCCCTGCTTGTCCATTTCTATTTCTGAACTTCCTTCTGACTAGTCCTTGAGGAAGACAAATCTTTCCTGACTGTGCTATAGGCACAACACCCAAATTCAGGTTTGGACAGCTCTCTCCATAACTGAATTTGCTTCTTCCACACTTTTGATTATATCTCTATAAATGTCTATGGAAAAAGGATTAAATATATGCTACTTTGTCCAAGAGGAGAAACTAAGACCAAGGGCTGATAGTTACAGCTTGGCAGATTTCAGCTCAGCTTAGTGAAGAATTTTCTAGCAGTTAGAGATGTCCTAAAATGGAATGGACATCCTCATAAGGGAGTGATCAAATCAACAATTGAATCAAATTTGCACAAATAGAGGCATTCAAGCAGATTCTGTATATGTATCTATAAAGAATTTCATAGTGTATGTACATCTAAGACAGAGATTGAACTAGATGACCTTTAAAATCCTATGATCTTGTAATGCCAAAGTACCATGGTGCAATAAAAAAGATCACTGGATTTGGAGTCAAGGAAAACAGCCTTGAATCCTTAGTCTGTCTCTTTTCATTTATGTTACTTTAGGCAAGTCACCCCAAACTTCTCTGGACCTGAATTCCTTATCTTTAAAAGGGAAAAGTTGGATTAGATGATCTCTAGTGAGTTATGCTGTTTTTTCCTTTCTGAGTATCAGTTTTCTCATCTGTAGAATGGTGATAACAATGTCTTTCCTTCTTCCCTCACAGGATCATATGTAATAATGTATGTGAAACTGTTCTGTAAATTGTCAATTGGTGTACACATGTTCATGGGTGTTGTCCATGGTATCCCTCTGCTATAGATTCCCTTTTGCTCCTCTGGCATTTCATATCCCCTAACTAGGGTTCTGGAGAACTCTAAATTCAGAGGTGTTCATAATTTAGTCTTACTCTTCCTATCAAATGGTATTTCCCATGACCCCCAAGCACATACATTTTGCATCTTTCATTCTCTAAGTTGGTTATCTACTATCCTCATTCACTCTTCACCTCCATTCTCCCTTCTCAGAATACAGCATTCCTACCACAATACCTTTACCCATCCAACAAGTATGTATTGAGTGCCTACTGCCTGCAGAGTCCTTTGACACGTAACAGGAGAGGTATAAAGTGGTGTTAAGACAGGGTTCCTGCCCTCATGGAGCTCACAGTCTGTGGAAAACTTGCCACATAGAATGGTCACTAGAATATTAAAATGTGTGCATTCTTATCTCTATGCCTTTACTCATCAAAAAATATAAAAAAGGGGAGGCTTTAGACATATCACTGAACTTCTCCAAATTTCTTCCTCTCTGTCTAAACTGGGAGAGTTAGACTAGATGATATGGAGTCAGAGGATCTGGATTAAAATCTTGGCTCTTGTTTCCACAATCCAGCTAGCAGCTTCTGTGGGAGTGTAAGATCCACCCACAGCCAGCACCCAGAAAGCTGCCAACAGCACAGGTT